>NW_026881903.1:0-36574 GCF_032173495.1 Musca vetustissima
ATTTCAGTGTGCACCCTATAAAAATACATCGATCTATACTGATTTCAATGTGGTCCATTAAGAACCATGGATGTGCCATCACAATCTATTTTTGAGATAAATTGCGTACATCTCTCTTTCGGCTGAAGTTTTTAAAGTTCTCTTTTCGAAAAAGATCAAAATCCGTATGAGGTCATTTATTGAAGCGGAAATGATACACAGAAAACGCAAATAAATCCGCGATATTTTCAAAAACATTTTTTGCCAAATTTCGTGTTTTTGGAAGGCCAGTTCCCGCCGTTCTAGTAGATGGATTTTCACGAAGAAGATTTTATATCATCCGAAACGGAAAAAACCTTATTGATCGCGGGTACCCATATCATTCAGTTGACAGATCTAAAAATTTGGCCCGAAAAATAGGTTTTTTAGAAATTTGATCGCACAAAATTCGCACCTTCGGATGAGTATTACTCTGAAGCTGTGCATGCTACATACACAAAATACATATCAAATTACGCAGATTCGCGACTACAATAATCGTATAATCGATTTTTAGAAATTCCTGTTCGCGTATTAATGCTAGAACTAAAATTCAAAAAACACTCAAAATCGAGCTTCAAAATGTCAGCATCATTTAAAGGTAGATGCAGTTAAAATTTTGAAAAATGATACATAAGGGGCGTAGTCCCCATTTTGTTGGCTTCTAGTTTTATTTTGACACGAAGGCCGTGCAATGAGTGGCTTAGTCACAAATCGATAGAGAATATAAAAAAACTGGTTCGCCTTAACCTGTTTTTACACGTTTTTTTTACATTAAAGTAGACACAGCTTCCACTAAAATAAAGTTTGGAGGTCAATATCATGAGCAGTTTGCAACGACAGATCAATTAACCCAAAACTATTCACTTTTTTTCATATACTTAAGTAGTTCCCGAGTTATAAAGGTGTGAACCTCCGCTTCAGCTATGTTAAAAAATTGGCAATATTGCCCATATATATATATATGTATATATGTGAAATGATTCAGTGAATGTAAAGGTCTGCATTTAAAATCTAATTGCATTCACATTTTCTATTCATAAATTTTGGTTATTCATAAATATTTGGCTTCCGTTGAACAATAACATAACCAAACTGAGAATGTGTTCGTTTGTTGGCAACTATTTTCGTTTTCATTCAAGAATGCTAACAAAACAAAATATCGTACGATCCATGCGAATAGTATGCAAAATAATTTTTGATGAAATTAAAAAATGCCATTATAATATAAATGTATTATTATTAAGAAATTTGTTACGCATTCGACGTCGACATTATCAATACTAATAATACATCATAATACTCATTTTTTGTGTTGAAGTAAACAAGTAAAAAATGCGATCATAGACTCAAACTGTTGCACATACAAATTAAATTAGACTATATCAATATATGTCATGCCAAAACTAAAGTAACTAAAATTGCAAGTTTAATAAATGCCGCATAACTTTTTTAAAAATAAAGATACAGTAGATGCGATATCTACAGTATACCCGATATAAGCACATCTCATATAAGAAAAAATCGCAAATAAGAAAGATTATCAAAAACACCGAGCCTTTTTACATCTCATCAGTGTAAAAATTGCTTCATATAAGAAAAACGCTTATAAGAAAAACACTGATATAAGAAATGTTTGTCAAACACCAAAGCTGACAAAAGTATTAGAAAACGTTTCATATAAGAAAATATGTAAGATTGCTGGCCAATTTTTTAACATTGAAAATGTTAAAAAAAAAAATAAAATAAAATACTTTTAAATTGTATTTGAAAGAATATTATTTATATGAATAGAAACATATGCACCTATTTTTAGTCAAACTGTGAACGGATTTTAATTAGTAATAGAAATAGTAATTTTGTACTTTTATATGCGTATGTACGCATACGCATAAGAAACAACTTTCTTATATCAGATAATTCCGTATAAGAAAAAAAAGAAAGAAATCGCCGGCTTTTCTTTTGAGTTTCTTATATCCGATATCTACTGTATCGTTTTGGTTTTTACATTTTTAAATCGGGTACTTTATTCACTTAAAGAAAAAAACAAAAGCACTGGCGCAAAAGAAAATTGTCTAAATTTTTGCTTGGACAAAACTAAAGCAACTCTACAGTCCAAACAGATGAGCTCTGAAATATTAGTTATTTTTACTGTTATAATTACTATGTCTTGGTTTTTTAACTTATTTCGATTCTTATAGATCATTTTTAAATGCATTTTATTATAATAACATGTGTCTGATTTTCAATTTTGACTTACTACCAAAAACATATAAAAATTGCTGGAAACAAATACAATACCACAGAAAATGATTTCCGAGAAATTTTCCATGAATAAATCAGTGATTTCTCGTATTACATGTTGATTTTATGCAACTATAGCAGTAGGGACAGTTGAGCAAGGAGGAAGGCTGCAAAAGAACATCAATCAGTCAACATCATCTGATCAACATATTGTCATAGCAGTAAAAAATATCCATTTAAAAGTTCAGCGGAATTTGTTAGACGGTTATCTTTGGAAATAACTTCAAGAACATAGCGTATACGAATTATGGGAGCAGGCCTACATGACCCGAATCTATTAAAAAGTTATTTTATTTCTGAAAAGAATCGGAAAGCCAGATTGTCTTTCCCAAAAGCTCATACCAATTGGAATTAAATTAAAAAAAACGGGATTCCACAAGATTAATTAATAAAACAAATAACATCATAGTTAAAAATTTAAATATATCACAGAACTGGTGTTTAGGTTATTGCAATTGAATACTGAAGTTTAATATCGTCTTTGTCTTCCTTCTTATTTATTGATCTGTCAATTTGTTGTTGTATTCTTAGGCTTTCCGTCGAATATTTTTATTTCAAAATAAATTTTGGGCTTATATTGTTGTTTAAAAGTTAATAAATTGTCTTTCACTATAAACTTATTTTTAAAAAAAAGTTACAGTATTTTAAAGGTTTTTTATTTCGCACTGATATTACTTTCCTGTCGATTACTTTCAATTTTCAGCGTAGTTCCATTTGTTTTTTTAGCTCCCAACTATACCCAGTCCTATTTCAACATATTATTTATTATGTCACCGTAATATCCTCTGTTCTCTTTGCTATCCAGAGATATTTTATAGTAGAGACATACAATTGTGAAATATAATGTAGTATCGAAAATAGTATATATTTTACCACCTACATGCTATGGCTGACTAGATTTTCGAGTATTTACTGTAAAAAACATTAGCCAACTCATGCGAGTATTTGATTCACAGCGATTCGTAATAAAAACGAATACTCGACAAATTGAAATTTACATTCTCTCAAATATTATGCGTGCCAAAGAGAAAAATAACAAATTGTACTGCCTCTCACCCACACAAACACCAACTTATATTTTCCTTTGGTCGACTTCGTATCAAGAGGAAACAGCTGATGTCAGAAAATGAATAACCAAAACAATATGAAAGCCAAAACAAACCACCATACAGAACTCCAACAACAATACCCCTTGCCCCACCCGTCCCTACACGAAATACCGAATACACTCGTTGCGTTTGCATGTCGACTAAAAGAGAAGTACACAAAAATGGAACCACAATAAACAACAGAAGCGAAAGAGCCAAAATCATATCGCACAAATCAAATACATTCAAACAAGCTGAGCACTAAGGAATGCCCACATCCACATACACAGCCATCCAACAACCGTATGTACAACGACCGCTAATGGCCTCAACGGTTTGCCGAACGACTTTTTCAAACGGCTGCGAGCACACAGCACATTAGTCTAAAGAGAAATATCGACACGAAAAGTAAGTCGCCTCCTTGTGGGCCGTAGTGAAACGGGTGTCTGTGTGAATCCCAATTCAAATTCAGTGAAATCTATATGTATACTAAGAAATCATGGAAAACGTGGAAAATCCATACAAATAATCACACAAACCGGAGTGAAGTGCGTCCATGGAACACGTGTGCTAAAAATCGGAATGAATTTCGTGGTGAAATGATCGAAAAAATCCTTTTTTATTTGGTCCAAAAGGAAAAATTCCAATTTTATATCGAAGATTATGTGAATTTAGAAAATTTTCATCATCCCAGGCCACTGCGAGTGTTATTTTTGGCATGGTGCGAGCTGATCGGCCCGCATTCGGCGGTCGGAACGTCTAAATATAAACACACGAATAGCTCGCGCTGAAGCAGTTTTTCATGTGGCTACGAAGAAAATCTAGTGAAAAACTTGTTGAAACACATTCAAATCTGCTCGAAATAAATCGAAAAAAGCAATAAGTACAACAAAAACCAAATGGATAGCCTGTAAATAAGTTTGCGTGGATAGAAATTCTGTGCTGAACTTTCAACGAAGAATCGGACCCCTGGATTACTGGTTCTTTGTGAAGGTTTATCACACACAAATCAGTGAAATCATGCAAACAAGGCCAATAAGGACAACGTCAAAATGTCATAATATTTGATTTACGTTTCGTGTTTGGTTTCGCATCCTAAATACGTATGTGTTACGAATGCCAATAACATAAAGGACAAACAAACCATAAGGAAAATCACAGTAGCAATGTAACTTTATCAGATTTTGTTTTGTTACGGCTTTCGCCAATTTTGGTCGAGAGAGAAAGAGAAAACTCCTTAGAACAAAAAGAGAGTACGAAACGTCATTTGCCGGTACACAGTTTGAAAGTTACTGTTATTACATAGCGGAGTACAAGGATTACAAGTGTCACGGCTTTGACCAACAGATAATACCAATTGTTCTGCATATAAAAAAACAAGTGCTAACATTTATTTTTAATCACAAAATCACTTTTTTTGTTCGACTTGCCGAGAGTTCTCTTCAGCTAGCAAAAGTGTTGTTTTTTTCTTAAACATACATATGTACATACAAACTCGTATGTACATACATTTTATTGAAATTTGTCTGCGACCATAGGCAGCTAACTGCAAAATAGAGAAAAATGAAGACGAACCCATTCTATGGCATTTATTATTTAATATTTTGTTCTAAAAATGTGCTCACAGTTAATGTTCTTCTAGCAAATATTGTTGCTCGTTTACGTCAAATATTCCGACATGTACAGGCATACGCATACATATATGTATATTCCTACACAGCATCAACACCATAAATCACCAACAGAATATAAATGTTTTTGTTGTGATTGTCTCGGTATTGTATTGGAGTATGATTCGCAATAGCAGGCGAATTGTGATTATCACATGGAAACACAGTGAAGCACGATTATAGCGTATTCACTGAGAATAATGATAATGTGAATCTATTTAAATTTGAAAAAATATAGAGAGAGCAATAAGGGCTAGAGATCCAATTTTTGGCCATAAGCAAGTCAGTGGGTTTCTGAAATATATATATATATATGAGTTTCGGGGATGCTAATTACGATTCTAAAAATTAAAAATCGATGAGACGGATCAAAAATGGCCGTCAAATTCTTTAAAAATTCGATTTTTTAATACGGTTTATTAATTATGGCCAAGGATTACAAATGTAAAATCAAATTTTGAAAATCAAATAAAATTAATACAAAATTGTAGATCCACAATAATTGTCAAGAATTAAATATTTAATAGATTTTTCTGTTCTCTACATTAATAAATTATTATTATCGGACGTTTCCATAGTGCTGTATTGAAAAAGTTATATAAAATAATTTTATTTATTAAAATATTACGATATAATACATGGTGCCGACTATGGAATCAGTTATCCAATTCTCGGCATGACTAAACTACACATTTCAGGGATTGGAGGAATTTAAGATTAAAATCATATCTTCTATTATGAAAAATCATATAATTTATTAGCAGTATTTAATATTGTAAAACTTCGGCATAGCATAAATAAATTTGTTTGGTTTTGGGAGTTATTTATATGGCATTCCTCAAATGAGAATCCAACTTTTGAAAACTTCCCTCCCCAAAAAACATTAGAGCTGCACACATTTTTAAGAGAGGAGGAATTTCTGTTGACCGCCAGGCTTTTCGGAAATAAGGGTTTAAGGCTTCATCTATATACACAACGGCATCTTTTGGTAGTCGAAAATACGCCTTCAATCTAATATGAGCAGTTGATTGAACATTTCTCCAAACGTCAGCATCTACTCACAGAACTGAAGGTAGTTCTAATAGATTTATCTCTTAAATGCCTTCTAATAAATGACACACCTTGAACATAATTGTCATCATCAAATAATAGTTCCACTGAGCTTATCATCACATATAATTAGTTTTTCTGAAATATTTTATTAATTTTTTTGTTTTTTTTACAATATTTCTAGTTGTAGAAATGTCAAAACAGTATTATCGACAGCAACTGCAAGAATCTACTACTTTTTACTACGATAACGAATTTTCCTTATTGATATCGAAGAAAATAGTAAAATCTAGTAGATTCTTGCTGTACGGGAACAGACCAATAATGTAAAGTTTTATTTTAATTGCGTTGCCAGTTGAACTCGCAACTGGAGTTTGGTTGCTTTCCATAATCGACCCATAAATTTTCTTAATATTTTTTTTAAATACAAATTTCAAAGACTATTTTTATATAATCGGAAATAAGTCATATTTTTATGAATGGTAGAATCAAAATTCTAGAAAGAGGGCATATCAAGGCGTCAATTGGTGTAATGTCCATTAAAATATCATCTGGCACTGCTTTGCAATAGGTTGGAAAAAGTTTAATAATTATCTTCAAATGATTTTCAGTATAATCATCAGATCCATCTCTTTTTATTTGACCATCATATCATGCTAATAATTTGACACAAGTGTATATATTTTATAACATTTCTCAAATATTAAATATATGGAAACATGGAATTTTGACCTCATGTAAAATGTGAGCCACCATTATATAAAATTTAACTGGTAAACTTTCTACGTTGGACATGGAGAACATCTTTATCTCGTCAACCCTTAATCAAATAGGTGCACTAAACTTGTTATTGTGCAGCACCACTGGGTGAGAATAACAACCAAAAATTAGAGTTAACACTCTTCGGACACCGACTTAGAAATTATGTCGTATTGTTATTTTATTTGTTCTAAAATTATATAGTGAAGATGAATACAAAATCCGTTCCTTTTTGAATTTTTGGACTTTTGTAAAATTAAATTACTTTTGGGCATTCGATTTATCCATTTGTTACACTTCAATAGATCACAGACCCGTTAATGGATTGATAACGAAATGCTACAAAAATTTCATAGTCAAGCCATTTAAATCGAAAAACTCAACATTATTCAAATGCTATTTTCCTAGAATTTTTCAAAATCTTTATTTTTATGCAAGTATGTAGATTTTTTCTGAAAAAAAAAATAAAAAATAACTTCATAGTCGCCAAATGCAATATATAAACAAATTCACTTTAACCTTTTTTTTGTTGATTCTATATACTTTTCTATCCATATTAAAATCTAAAAGTATTGTACCACATGCTTCGAATTTCTGTGTGCAGTCCAAATAAAATGTTTAGGGTAACATTATATTCGATTTTTGTTTGGAAATATCTTAATCGTCTCATGTGTCTTTTAGTATATAATAACCAATTGGTACTTGAGAAAATACCGTTTTTATGAAAAGTCAAATTTGGCACCTTATCAAGTCCATTATCCGTAGAAGCACAATAAAATACTATTCCATTTTGCCACTAAATACATTTTAAAGTCCATTTAACCTATTTAAAAACTTCGACATATTCAATACATTTATCTTCTTGTTGTTCTTCACGATAGTTATTATTATTAGTTAGCTACTAATTACACACCAGCTTATGCCTTCAATCAAACACTCGATCCGCTTACCTATCAAACAGGCAAATGTTTGATCTCTTATCTCAAGCTACACGTATTCCACAAATAACTTGAAGTGTTTGTCGGTAGAATAACTCGTCAGAACAAGTATTTATATATTCCGCTTAATTAGCTCTTAAAATGTCCATGGATGGATGCTCGACAAACACACACACACGCAAATACACTTCGGCATCATTGCATATGGACGGAGAAACTAACACACACGTGTGTGCATAAGTTCAATTAAGTGCCATATTCACCAACACTTGAGTATCTGCGTACCAAAGGCGACAGGATGAGGTTTATACCAGTTAATAAGTATTAGTACATCAATGAGTGTGTGGGTATGTATGTGTGCATTTGGGTTCATTCATCGACATTGTTAATGTGACCAACAACACAACCAAAATCAGAACGAAGCTTTGGGTGTTGCCTTTAGATTAAACAAGAATCAAATGATTTCCAATCTATTTGTTAACCATATAAAGAAGTTAATTAAAGGGCACATGCACAATGGTATATACCTAGAAGATATGTGTATGTGATAAGTACACATACATACATAGGTAGGTAGACACATGAAGTATATATGTATGTATGTATGGTTGATCTATAATTGTATTGTGTAGATGACGACTTCAAGTCTTATTCGTGTTGATATGAATAATTAATACCACTTTGTACATATTAACTCAAATTAATACAAGACATCAGTGACATACACATATATAGATGCATATATACATATATGCATATAATGTGAAAAACAAAATAATTAAAACAATATCATTTGTATATATGGAGAACATATATTTATTAATAATAATCAAAACAGGTTCACAGGGGCTTACATTAATATAACCTAGGATAAATGAATGGTTCTATACATATATGTATTATCTTGATTTGTGGCTAAAACAAAAAATCAAATAATGGATAGAACTTTTCCTGGAATATTGAATATTCGATAAAATATATATTTTCATATTTGTCTTTGTCTTCATGATTACAAGCCAAACAAGGAATGGGACGGCTGTCTTAAATATGGTACGAAAATTATGGGCCAGGAATCCAACCTTTTAGCAATAAGTCCCTCCCATTCCATAAAACTCAAAAAAATGAGATTCAGACCCTAGTGACAAGATAGATAGAAGATATTTTAATGGTTATAGCACCAATCGACGCCTTGATATGTTCCCTATACAGAATTTTTCGACCGTTCATAAACTTAAAGAGTTTTTGTCGATAATATCAAAATAGTCGTTTAAAATTTGCCGTTAAAAATTCAATCAAAAATGCTGATGATAAAATTGGAATATATTAGCCTCACCTTCAACCAAATTAGCTGTAATTCAAATTTAATTGAGGTATGCCAGTTTTTTAAGACCATACTACATACGATTTCATGCTTTTCTTATTTGAAATACTGCCAAGAAATGATCCAACATTTTTTTCAAAATGTACGCAAAACTTTAATACAGTGGCAAATATAAAACCATATTAACCCCTTAATTTTTTCCGCAAACTTAGAACAAATTTCTGTTCACAGATTTAATGCAACTATCGTAAATAGGATATGCACAAAATTTGACATCGCTATATCCTTGCATTCGGGAGATTCAGTACATTCTTTCGAAAAAATTAAAATCAAATATCTAGAAAACCAAATGCAAAATCGACAGAAAAATAATTTTTAATTATTCAGTATATGTATTTTTACAGGAATCAAAAATAATTCTGATGCCAGAATTCGTAAATTTGAATACGAAGCAATTTAAATAATTTGGACTGTATACACAAATTAGTACTGTACACAAATGTACCCTCTTCTCTATATTGGAAAGCTCCTAACTTTATCAAAATTTTGAATTTTTTTGACTTTTCTTTTGATATGTATCGTCCATAATCAGGTCTTGACATATGAATTCCAAATAATATATATCTACTAGTTGCGTATTAAATATGAGCTCTGAAACATTTTGTTGCCTGTGGGTAACATTGGGCCACAAAGGGTTAAGAAGGGTTGTCATTATCAATTTCTCAAATGAGACTATCTTCCATACTTATGTCATGTTAGTGGCCATAGCTCTACAAAGCGTGTTCAAAAACAGTTATATATGATATTTATTTATTAATGGGGGGCTTCTAGAAGAAAACTCAAAACAAAAAAATACGCGAAAAGATGATTGAAATTCTCAAAATACCTAATAGTGCGGTTATTATAAAACAGAGATCAATATTGATATTTTTGGTAGTGAGATTTGACAGCCAATGAGAATACAAAATACCAAATTACAGCCAAATTCGGTTGAAAAACGTGTACAAAATTCTCAAATTACCGACTTGGCTGAAAAATAACAATTTTTATAAGAACCAAAAATACCAAGTCACAGTCAATTTTATTGCAAAACGGGTGAAAATCCTCATATTGGGCGTGCCACATTATGGGGACTACTATTTAACGTGGGTCTGTATTAAAAATTTATAGTATGAAAATTTGGTATACAATAGAACTCAAAATTCCAATTAGGTGGAAAAACTTACCCAAAATCCCTACAATGCCGAATACTGAGGGACACAGTTATATGAGGTCTACCCTGAAACTTGGCTCATAGTTTTTGGTACGAATGTACCAAAGAACCATACAGAACCTAAAATACGAGTATTGGGGAGTACCGTTATATCGGGTCTACCCTGAAATATTAATAATTTTTGATACGGAGATGTGCTATACCATGAGAACCCAAAATGCCAAATTACAGCCGATTCGGTTGGAAAACGTGTCCAAAATCCCCCAAATACCGAATATATGTTGGCTACAAAAACACGTAGACCGATATTTGACATTTACAATACCAAACATCCTAGGAGTAATACCAATGTCTGTGCAATATTTAAGAGCTCTATCTTGAATATTGCGATCTCTATCGTGATTTCAACTGACAGACGGACATGCGTAAATCCACATAGAATTTTATTCTAATCAAGAATATGTATACTTTGTGGGGTCTCCAGTGAATATTTCGAGGTGTTGCACATGGAATGACAAATTTAATACATATACACTCAACCTTATAGTAGAGGGCATACATTCATGTAGTATAATTAGAGGTACAAAAAATATGGACGGCCCGTCCGATTATACTGCTTCGCTCAATAGTTTCAAAATTTATTTGCTCCAAACGACTGTATCCAACGAGAACAACATTTTGTACGTTTTCATTTTCCTTAATGTATATCCCTTAAGAGTTATGATTTTAATATATTGTCTGTAGCATAATTAACCATAAACTGTTTATGCAACAATTATATATTTGGAAATTCGCGGAAATAATATCTCTAATTAGGAGTTGTTTCTTTTTTCGATAACATAATTGGCCATTTTTGACGCAACTAATAAAACTAATGCAATGTCTGTAATTATAAATGTATTCATTCATTTGCATATGCATTTAATAATATTCATGTTCATATGTATGTGCATGTGTGCTTGAGTAATTGCAGATTTGATTAGCTATTAATTTGTGAAACATATACCGCAAACATTTCTCAAACTCTCATTTCCAATTGATGTTTTTCTTTCTAAAGTGAAATATGGATTCAAACTGAAAATGTTATATGATACATACAAACGTATACATACACATGAACATGTGTATGAGTTTTTTCGTAATTATCTACAATGTACATATAGAATTTCAATACGCCAAATCGTCAGAGACTAGATATGTGTTCATCTATTAGGGTTGCCTACAAACTTGAGATTTGTTGTGAAAATGTTTACTTGGATTTCTTAGACAATGGCATTAGTTAGTTTTATTATAATATTTTCAAATAATTATTTTTGCGGATAGTTTGCTCCAAATCTAGTAATAAATAATCAGAGGGATATATTATACCTTATATACAGCTAAAAATACGTTTGTTCTGCTATCGCTGAATACACAAGCATACATATAAGAAAGAGCTTTAAAAATTTGTAAACACCGAATTTTAGACATTCCTGTCTATAAACCGATATTATATTCGAATTCACCAATATTATTCATTATAAAGGATTCACAATTAATAGAAAATGTTTGTAATATCTCACATTTAACACTACCCCAATTTTTAGTATTATATAGAATGTTTCGACCGAATTTTTAAACCCAAACATATGTATTTCGCCACATAGGGTTTCCAGTGATGATAAGCCTCTCTCAAACACAAAGTTCAGAGTAGATTCACCTATTAGTACACCTTCATATAATTTGGATATTTTTTGGGTCTTATTTGAATTCTGTAAGTGTTGTAATATATTTGTTTGTGACTAGATCAAAGCGAAAAAAAGTATAACAATTTTTATTGCCGCTGTTTTTTTAACATTAGAACAAAACACATGTGTCTTTTTAAAAAATATCTCACAACAACATCTTCATCTCTACTTAAGCCATGTGGCAATGTAAAATAAACATTTAATGTAATTTGAATTTGTAAGTGTGGCAATAGAACACGTACAACACGTTGCACGAACTCTACACAACATATCAATATGTATACAACTGAATGAAATGTGTTTTGAATAATGCAGATCACATATCAGATAGAATTCAAAATGTTTGAAATAAAATTGAAGAGTCACAAGGAAGTTGAGTTCCTCATTGTTTTTATTTTAAATTCTTGATAGATATGTGTTAAACTAACGATCGGTTTTTTGGATATTATCATCTTCAAAATTATATCGATATAGAAATATCTTGATTTAAATACCAGATAAATTTGCAATTACCAATAATATTGAAACCTATACATATGTATATGTGACCGCGTTGCTACACGGATAATTAACTTGTAGACATTCACTGAATAGGCAACAATTGCAGCATTAATTAGGAATTGTATTATCAATGTAAGTTGTTTATACTCACCTACTTACATGTGTAGGTATGTGTGCATGTATGTTTATTTATATATAACGATGTGGGAGTTGTAGTAGTAAGGGCGCCATTTGCATGTGTGTTTGGTGGATATAGCCATTTTGCTGAAATCACGTGTGTAATTAAGCTGTCACATTGGCATGGGCGTTAATTAATGCAAATTGAAACTCAGCCACATGTCCATGAATGTCGACATTCAGACAAACGCGACTTTCCGCCTGAATGGTGTGGGTAAACACAACACAATGGTGACATCCAATTACGATGATGTCTTTCGTCAGAATACCTTATCCTTGAGGGATTTCAATCATCCAATTCATAGTTCGTCAACAGACAATATACGAAAATACAACAATAACGAATTAACAGCAAACCGTTTGTAGCAATGCGAACGAAGTCAAATCGAACGGTAGAGCAGTCACAAGCCAAAGCCAACATGATGAATGCGATACATTATCTCGATAGGTGTGTGACTGTAATTGCTAAATTAATAGAATTGAAATTTAGTCCTTCAAATGGCTGTTTTGTTATCCATTGGTCTCAATGAAATGCATACAATTATATGTTTATACACACACATTAATACATTTTTTGTGATAGTGTTTGTTTTGAAAAACATTAAAATCCATCTATATATGTATATAAAATAGTTTGTTTGTGTGTATGTTTGTTTGTGTGTATGTTCCCGATAGATGCAAAACCCGCTGAACAGATGTTAATGACATTTACACTGTATGTCATGACATGCCATGAAAGTAACGCTATATAAACTTCTAAAATTCCGCGTGGATGCAGTGTTATAGCGTCAATAGTAAACATACCTCAAAATTTCGGAATATGTAATATGAGTATATCTTAAGAACGGTTACAGAAACCGTCTTCAAAATTTGTGTGAATAACGTAGGTGTAAATACGCACCATCCATTCAAAAACGGGCTTGGTACGATCAACGGAAAATACAATTTCTGCTGCATTTTCAAAATCTGCATACTGAAAACAGAACACATTTCTTTTGTAGACTCAAAAATCGCTGGACAGATTTTATTAAGAATTTCACAGAACGTCATGACATGTCCTGGGAATAACATAAGTTATATAAACCTCTAAGATTCGGCGTGGATGCGGAGTTATAGCATCGAACGTACTCATGCCTCAGAAATTATGAACATGTAATTTGTGTATATCTTAAGAAAGGTTACAGATACCGACTTCAAAATATGTCTGAGTACCGTGGGCGTAAGTACGCATCATCCATATAACAGGATCGTGGACTACCAAGGGAAAATGCACTCCTCATTGCATTTCTATCTATACATACAAATGTATATAGAAAATCGAAAGCATATTGTTTGTGGACATAAGAACAACTGAACAAATTTTACCAAGAGTACGTCAAGTGATGGAAGTAACATAGGTTAGATAAACTCCTAAAAATCCGCGTGTATGTGGTGTAATATCGTAAAAAATAATCATACTTCTACTACTTTAAAATTTGGTTCAGAAAGATGGCTGCAATTGCGCATCATCCGAATATTTTGGAATATTTTGAAATACATAAAATACAAAATATGTACATATGTATGTGTGTGTATTGAAATACAAATAGAAAGAAATGATTGACATTATAATTTTTCATTTTTGTCAGTTTGTGAAAAAATTTATTTAAATAAAAAAAAATACCAAAACAACATTATTCTCATTTAAAAAATGTCAATACCTGATATCGAATATTAAGGTTGGTCATATATAAAAAATGGCACGTTTGGGAGAATAAGTTCATTGAAAATAGTATTTGAAGTTAAGACCCTAACAAACTCTAACAATTTATTAAAAACAAAAATATATAAAACATAGATTGAATGTCACTTACACCCTTTATAACCCTTTTTTTTTAATTATAAAACGATTTATTTCCATCTGGAAAACACGTTAAAAGTAGGATAGTGGGATAATAAGATGTGTAAAATAGTTATTTACTGTACTGACAATAACGACCAGTTCAGTAATTCTACTAACCGTGTTCTCTTCATTTTCATGCACTTACAACATTATTTTCTTAGTTTCAAAGGAAACAACAATTACCACCATTACAGAAAACAGCGAAAAATCAATAACTTCTATACAAATATTAATGGGAAGGCAAGAGAACGCATAGATATTTCACACATTTCTGTATTGTTAATACGAGCATATAAAAATGCAGGATTCAGGGGCAGCGAAGCGCCACGGTCCAGCTAGTATTGTATATTGAAGTGTATTTTAAATTTATCATTCCGTTTACATCACCTTTAAATATTCACTGGAGACCCCACAAAGTATATATTTTTGATCAGTCTGTTGAGATCACGATAGAGATCACAATACTAAAGATAGAGCTTTTATATTTTGCACAGACATTGCTAGTACCCCTAGGAAGTTCGTTATTCAAATGGGATATATCGGTTTGGTGTAGTCTCCATATAACATTACCCCCAATACTCGGTATTTTAGAGATTTTACACAGGTTTTCCATCCGAATTGGATGTACATTGGTATTTTGGGTTCTCATTGAATAACACATATTCGTACAAAAATTATTAATATTGACCCAAGTTTCATTGTAGCCCCATATAACGGTACCCCACAATATTCGGTATTCTAGGGATTTTGGACACGTTTTTCCACCGAATTTTCTGAAATTTTGTATTTTGGGTTATCGTTGAATAATACTTATCCCTACCATATAATGGTACTCCCCAATACTCGGTATTTTGGACACGTTTTCCAACCGAACTGGCTGTAATTTGGTATTCTGCGTTTTATTGTGTAGCACATCTCCGTACCAAATATTAATAATATTGACCTATGTTTTAGGGTATCCCCCATATAACTTTACGGTTTCCATTGACTTCGGCAGGACCGAACTTAACTTACTTGCTGGAGATTGCATTTCTGTAGTAAAATCGAATGACAAATATGTTTGTAGAACATTTCGCCCTTCTAACTCGATTCCTTGTATGCCCTTTTCGCCCTTAATTTATTGAATCATGATTTATATTTCATGCTCGCAATGTTATACAAAAATGTTGCTCAAAAGATTTTAAGTGGGGTCATCAAAGAAGAGAAATCGATATTTCTCAATATCCGTGTCTAAACCCGAATTATTTACTAAAAACGCCAAATAAGCCAAAAGAGAGAAAGAGCCGGTTTCTACATTTTTAAACAAATTTATAAAATTAAAAACGCATTTCAGAAATATATCCAAAAAATACATTTAATATTGGAGTAATTTATTCCAGAGCACATTCCTAAGATGCTATGGAACCAAAATGCAAGAAAAACGAGGACCTAACATTTACAGAGATTAGAAAGAGATTAAAAAAATATGATATATCTTATTAACAACTTATTAAAAAAAATACAGATTTCTTATTTATCCTTTAAAAGACATCAGATTGCTGACTGTATATTTGATTTGTCCGTGTAAATCCTTGGCAAGGAAGACCATTTAATAGGAACTTTATCAACCTCACAATCCGATTGGCTTACTAAGATTTTGCATTTTCTGCATTTCCATGCCTCCACACATCGGACAGTTGTTGTTGCTGCTGCCTTATAACGGACGATATGTTTGATTTGGAAAAAATGTTAACATAATATTTGTGGCAGTGATTCCATTTCACTTGAATGGTACACCACACGACAGCTCCATGATATGGCTGCAGTACAAATGGTCATACAACTCGACAACAGCAAAACAACAAAGAAATCGTATTTAACGATGCATCCTATCCGTCCGGTCGGTCGGCCGGCCAACCAGTCTGTCAGCCATCCAGCCAGCCGTTCTAAAATCCAACCATCTGTGCTATTTGCTAGAACAATATTTGCTTTGTTAACTGAAGTGTTGAGAACTGCTCATCGCATCGTAGCACCAATCTCTGTTCGGAATTTGCAAACTAAAACTTTCCACAGCTTCTGTGCAACATCATACCAAAGATATGATTCTTGGTTAAGCCGATAGCTATGGATGCTACACAGTGCACACAGATATTGTCTGAAAATCCTGTTAAATGTTCAACGGCATGAACAAGGGAAAACAAAAAAGAAGAACTATTTTGTTCATTAGGTCAAAATGAAATGTAAGAATATGGATAATCAAAATAACGAAATAAAAAAATGGTATCGAATTTTTTCGTAAGATTCCGCAATCTAAACAATTTAGCACGACACACAATTTAATGTGTGTCGTGCTAAGCAGGGGTTGTTCATGTTTGTCAAAGAGACTGATAATTTATCTGAAAAGTAAATGTATTGCGACAAGTATCGTCAAATTTCTAGAAATACTACGAATATGTCATAGAGCGACACATCTGTATGCGAATTTGGATACGGAACGAGTATTTGCCAAAATTAATAGGAGTATCTTCTTTGCGATTAAGTACGAATTGTAATAAATTGTCAACAAATTTCATGATTTTATTAAATTCAATGACTAAGAAAATTAATTAGCTCAGAACAATATAATTGTAATCATTTTTTTTTTCTTTTCAAAAATTTTGCTTAAATGTTGTGGCTATATATTCAGCATAATTTTAAAATTTTTTATTGAAATCTATATGTCTTATCAAATACACATATACGATCTATGTGTGCGTGTATTGGTTTACAAAAATCATATGAAAAAATCCAAACAAATGACAGGTAAAAATGACCAAAAAGGCACGAATTACTTTTGGTGGAAAACCATCAGAACGAATTTCCAACAAAATCTACACTAAAAGGACAATGACAGCAATGGCCTCTCACACAAACACACACACAGTGTAACGTATCCACTTACACGTGATTTTAGATATGCTGAGCAGATCATATGTATGCATGTGCCGGTGTATATGTGGGTGTGTGTGTATATTCACTTAACAACAATCCCATGCACCAACAAAAACAGCAAACAGCAACGACGGTCCCGAATGAATGACTGACTGACTGACGGACAAACATAAAAGAAACGAAACAAAATCACGGAACCGAACAGAACAGAAGTGCACTGCACTACTCACTACACGACAGCATCGAGTTAGTGCGAGTCAGGAAAATGTCAGTGCATTCTGTTAAAAGATTAAACGAGCCATGCAAATCCTTTTGTAAAGCAAAAGGACCAAAAGACAAAACCAACACAGAACTTACTGGAGCAAATGCAACGAACAGTAGGAACGTTGTATCAACGTACCAACAATGACAACAATACCATGTAAACAACCACTGACCACACATTGGAATGACGTCAAACGATGTGCCATTGCTGCTGCTGACTCCGTTCGTAGCTGAGAGGTGAAGTCGAACAAGACAGTCCAACATAGTGGCGGGCAGCCATCATACAGTTACTTCCATCAACTATACAAATGTAAAAAGTCACCGCACGCATTCCCATCATCATATTCGTGCAAAAACCGACAAACAAAGGTTGACGGTATACAACACAAGCCCGTGCATGTTTATAAGTATATGCATATGTATGTATGTAACTGTATGCAGTATATTAAGATTGATTCTAAAATATCACTCATTAACACGAATGTCCTTTATATGAGGACACAAAGTCACAGACTGAAGTAAAATAAATAAAATGTCAACACATTTTATATATTTATCGGTAATATTAAGTTTCAAAAAAGTGTTAATGATCCCTCGAGAATTTGAAAGTATCCGCTTACACCCGGAAGGATGTAATACTAGGGCTGTCATATATTTCTGACGTAGTACTAAAAATTTATTTGTTTCTTCAAGTGTGGAATAAAATATTATTGGGGCTGGACTGAACACAGATGGTAAATTCCATTTCAAGTTTTGATGTTGGATATAACTCGTCTTCGAGTACCACCACGGTCGATTGTTTCAGGATCATAAGCATAGATTCATGATTAGCCCGTGTATCTCAACAAATACTTAGTACTTTCATTCTAAATAACTTTAAAGTTACCAATGAAAATGTCATTTAGTGCTGTATAGACCAGAAATTTATGTAGTAAACCTCGTATTGAAACTTTTTATACCCTCCACCATAAGGTGGAGTTTATATTAAATTTGTGATTCCGTTTGCAACACCTCGAAATTTTCACCGGAGATCTCACAAAGTATATATTCCTGATCGGAATAAAATTCTATGTCGATTTACACATGCCTGTCTCTGTCTGTCCGTCTGTTAAATTAACGAAAGAGATCGCAACATTCATGATAGAGCTCCGAAATTTTGTACAGACATTGCCAGTACGCTAGGATTTTTGGTATTGCAAATGGCATATATCGGTCCATGTTTTGATATAGCACATATCCGTACCAAAAATTATTAATATTGACCCATGTTGCAGGGTAGCCACCATATAACGGTATCCCCCAGTATTCCAACCAACTTAGCTATAATTTTGTATTTTATGTTCTCATTGTATAACACATTTCCGTACTTACAATTTTCAATTTTGACCCCCAGCTCCCATAATATGGTTCCTCTCAATATTCATTCAATCAATTTGGATCTGTTTTGGTATTTTGGGTTCTCATAACGGTATCACCACATCCGACACCAAAATATTTTTAATATTGGTATTTTGAGAATTTTGGTAATTTGGTACTTTTTATTCTCATTTGCTGTCAAAGCTCACTACCAAAATAATGACAATCAATAATGATCCCGTTTTATCAGATATTTTACAATTTTCAATTACGTATTTTCGGTACGTTCAAATTCAAGTATTTAGATTATATTTTGCAGTCCTGTCGAAAAGTGGATTTACAATTACGACAATTACGCATAGCTTTTTTATGAGTCACAAGGACAAATAATATTCACATCGAAGGGAATCTGTGCGGCTTTTGATACAGCTTCCATATATAATTCCATCCTATTCGTAAGTTCTAAATTGATTCACAAATTTTTATTGGTTTCTTCTTTGCGATTTCGCTGTAACTACTTAAAATACACACTTGATTATTATATGCCGGATTTTATTTCCTAAAAAACACAACGTATCTTAATTTGCCTCCTCCGCATGTCTATATACATTTGTGTATCATCGTTCAGAAAATTGTGTATTTCACCAGAACTCTTCCCCCAAATTCATTAAAGTTTAGTTAGCATTTATCCGAATAAACCAACCAATTACATTAAATATCCGTTGGCTGTTGCAAACTTTCACCTTCGTACTATAATATCAGCCACAATTTCAGCAACATTTTCATAAACAGACGACAAATTCAGCAAAGATATCAAAATTCATGCTGGGCAGTCGAGAGTTGTAGTTACAGTGGCTTCGGCCAGTGGTCAAGGAAAACATGACACATTTTATATGGTCACTGAAAACTAGCTCTAAAACATGCAACTGCACACAACTAGACAAACTTGCAACACTAATCGCATCAAACAGTAGCCTCAAACCACAACCAATCATTGCTGCAGTCTGTCGGTACAACGAAGTGTTTTGGGGTGTGTAATATATACATATATATCAATCTCCCCCAATAGGTGTCCGTGTTTGCTATAAATGGCTGTATGGATGATGATGCTACTCAGGACTCGCAATATATGACATTTTCAAAAAAGCTGACATTGTCATATCGGTACAGATATTGGCTCATACGTACATACAAGGTGGTTTGATTTTGTTGACATGTCCATTGTAGTGAAAAGTTTTACTTTTGTTTTGTTTGTGTTTTTTTTTTTTTTTTTTTTTTTTGTAAATGATTCCTTCTAATAAATTAAATTTTTAGTTGGTACACACAACAGTATGTGTATTATATGAGTGAATATGTTTATGAATATTTTAAAATCAACGCGTAGATGCTCTAGCGTTTTCAAACTAAATACCAAAAATTAACAACGTACGTATTCTCTTATATTGTGAAGTAAACTATAGATTATTTCGTGGAAGTTCGTTTGCATTCTGTGACTATTTTCTATTAATTAAGAATTTTCTATTAAAAATAAATATAAAATACGAATTTTATCTGGAATACAAAACTCTACCTACTAAAAAATACACGATTTACATATTTTTGAGTTTTCAAATTCAGTCCAATTAAGAACTCGAATTATCAAATAAAAGATGAAAATGATCTGTTAGGAAAATCAATCGATTAGTCTTACACAGGAATACACAACTGATACTGTCCCGACCATTAAGAAATAACACAGTTGTTAAAATGTAACACAGTTGTTAAATGTTAAAAATCAAAAAAATCTGTTAAAAAATGGATGACTTATACACATTTTTGTATTGATTCTATGCATATTCTCTAAAGGAAATATGGGTCTGTATCGTTTCCTGTTACAAACCGTTATGTTTGCAACAGGCAAAGGGAAACGAGATAGACCCATATTTCCTTTAGAGAATATGCATAGAATCAATACAAAAATGTGTATAAGTCATTCATTTTTTAACCGATTTTTTTGATTTTTATCATTTTCGAAAGCTAATTTAATTTTCTTCCCCGTAATATAATAAAACTTATATGGCTTGATATCATAATTTCATCGTACAGTCCGAAGAAAAATAAATTTTGTCACTTTATGCGTATTTTTTCACATTTCAACCGCTGTAACGCAGCCAATCCTCAACCGATTTACCAAATATATATCTTGTTTGAAAGGAAAAATTGTACTCTTCGAAAGAAAAAAAGAATAGTATAAATCCGTTATAAAGTAAATAAGTTATTCAAATTTCAAATGGAAAATCCATGAAACCGCGTTTTTCTCTATATTTACCGTTATAAAATTAATTTTCGAAGGTATTTTCGTGGCCCAGGGACTTCAACTAAACAGAATTGGTACATTAGAACCCCTGAAAAATTTTCGTGTCGCACATTGTTATTTTTATTATTATATCTAAAAATTAGAATAACACTATATGAAAATATTAATTGTAATTTGTGGTTGAAACCTGTTCCAACCAAACCATTTAATTTAAAACTTTCATTAGAAAATGTGCCAACACCAAACAAAATATTATGTTCGCACACCGCAAACATGTCGGCCCAGACATTTTTGTTTTGTTGGCACTACAATACTCCTCACTAACTGATGAAACGTAAGTTTACCAAGGCTACATCAATAGTGATGGCTAAGGCTCTTTTTGCCGGCAAAGTAATATTTTCACATACGAAAGTTAAGCAGATACTGGCGAAGGTATTACATTTGGAACAAAACCAACAAAACTATAAAACACAACTGTAGTCAACAATATAGCGGGACTTTTTGCGTCAGGTCATCCATATGCACGTATGTGCGCGTTTCGCCTATCTCTATTAGAATAACGCAAATCCCATCACTTTTTATTGGAGTTGGCATATTTCGTAGTAGATGAGAGTCAATTAGGGGTATGCTGGATGTTTTGAGTGTTGACCACGATACCCCCCCCCCCGAAATATGGGAGCTATATCTAAATCTGAACCGATTTTCTCGAAACATGGCACACATCATTCCGGACCTAATTCTAAATCTGTACCGATTTCCTCGAAACTTGACGAAAATATATATGAGACGAAATATATATGAGAGCCATATCTAAATGTGAACCGATTTTCTTGAATTTGAATAGGGTTCATCCTTGGTCCAAATAAGTGACTCGTGCCAAATTTTATCCAAATCGGATAGTAAATGCGACCTGTACTTTGTTTACAATTTAACATCTACAGACGGACGGACGGATGGACATGCACATATCGACTTAGAAAGTGATTCTAAGTATATTCTCAAAAGGAACCATGTGTCTATCTCGTTTCCTTTTGCCTGTTACAAACATATGCACAAAGCCATAATACCCTGTACCACATTGTGGTGAAGGGTATAAAAATAGGAAATATACATTAATAAGTTCATATCGTATTTAATAGCAACAACACTAAAAATATTATTACCTTAGGAGACTAAAAATTACGGTTCTGAAGAGATTTTTTCGGATTCTCATTTTGTTATATTCTTATTCGGGCAAATTGTTTTTTTTTTCAGTATGCATTGACTGTTTTAATATTGAAAAAAAAAAAACCAAAAACAAAGTGTTTGTTCTTTAATTTCGATTTTGTGAAAGAAATTCAGTGTTTCTACGCTGTTCCGGTTGTTTTCTCACAATAAATTTCGCAGCAAAGGAAATCTATAATAAGAATTTGCATCATGTCCCCTTGTAAATATGCCATGGTGGAAAAAAATTCATATCATTATCACTGGTGACCAAAACTAAAGCCACTAAAATTGCAAGTTTAATAAATGCCGAATAACTTTTTCAAAACTAAAGATATCTTGATGGGTTTTTCAGTTTTAATTTAATTTGCCCACTTTGGATAAGGGAATTGTCTCATTTTTTGCTTGGACAAAACTAAAGCATCTCTAGAGTACAACATTTTCTTCATAGTCTTTTAATAATTTAATTTTTTCTCCAAACTTAATATAACACGTCTACCCATGAATTTAGAATTTTTATACCCTACACAACTATGTTGTTAGGGTATTATAGCTTTGTGCAGCCACAAAAGTTTGGTCCTAGACCCACCTTTAAGTATACCGATCGTCATATCTCGACTAGCTGAGTCGATCTAGACATGTGTGTTCGTCCGTCCGTCCGTCTGTCCATTATAATTTGTAAACACGATACAGGCCACAGTTATGGACCAATCTTCATGAAATTTTGCATGTAGGATGGGTTCTGGCCAATGAAGACCCCTATTGTTTTTGGTGAAGATCGGTTAATATTTAGGGGATGAAATGGACCAAATACTTAATTTTTGTCGGTTTTTCTGGTCGCTCTAGAGACCGCTATTATGGTCCGAACATTGCGAAATTTTACATGGAGAAGGGAATCGGGCCAAAGAATAAGCATGCCTGTTTTGATCGGTCAATATTAAGCGGGTCAAATGGACCCTGACTTTTGTGTGAAAAATTACAAAATTTGTATTCTATAGCGTATATATTTACCCCTTAAGGACACAGATCCGAAAAGTTGATACTATATCCAAGAGGAGTGGTTGACCTTTAAATTGATACCAATTATGTTGTCGTACATACTCGAATGTGGGACTTACACGTATTATTTAGAAACCCATTACCACATTAGAGGAAATATATCGCAGATCGCTTTGAAATTTTCCATGAGGTTCTAGTTATGGTCAAGGACAACTTTTGGTGATGGTCAAATTATACTTATGGGATGAAGTGGACCGAATACTTAATTTTTTTGTGAAGGGAATCGGTGAAGGGAATCTGGACAATTAACTAGAAACGCTGTACTGAATATGAGTGATATTCGCAAAATATCTCAGTGTAAGGAAGATGTACTGTTGACCTCTAATCGGGCTAGAGGGAGCAAATATCACGAAATATTGCCCCTATATTCCGCTGTAGTTGTGTAGGGTATCATATGGTCGGCCTCGTCC
Source organism: Musca vetustissima (assembly GCF_032173495.1). NCBI lineage: Eukaryota > Metazoa > Arthropoda > Insecta > Diptera > Muscidae > Musca > Musca vetustissima. The sequence goes on from NW_026881903.1 coordinate 24,147, forward strand.
GACTATACTGCTCCGCTCACTGGTTTGTTTTTAAAAATGAATATTTTCAAAAAAGTTACAGATCATTTATTCAGTTTGTAATTTCAGTTGCTTTAGTTTTAGCCACCAGGGTATATAAAAACTTGCATAATCGTTTTTCTATATCTCATCCTATACATATTATTAAAAATGCTATTCTACATATAGAACTTTGCCTTGCCTGTAGTTAGTTTAAGTAACTTAATTTGTGTAACCGACTGATGATTTAGTTTCAGTATTTTTTGAAAACATGTACAACAAATAATCAAAAAATTTATGGTGTATATTATTAGCACCACCCAAAAAACACCAAAGAATTTGTCCAAAAAATCGAATGACTTAATATTTTTAGTGTCCGCATTATGTCGTCCAAATAATTGGCCGATTGCCAACAAGAAAACTCTCTCAACGAAAGTAGAACGAACATTTATTTACGCAAATATTTCCTCAAATTTGCATACTACATACATACACGTATGTATGTGCACAAATAGCATATACTTAGAAATATACACCGACAAGGAGAATACCAGGCATGTGTGTGAGGGTATGTACAAACGAAGTACACTTCTCAGAGACCATCAGACCATAGAAGAGACATGAAAGCAAATTGCAAATAATCAGCTGAGTGGCAACGAGCTAGCGAATAAAACAAAATCTGAATAGCAAAACAAAAACGGAAAATAACGAGAAACTGTGATTTGACTCTCTGGCGAGGATATGCGCAGTGGCGATAAAAACAATTCGTGCCATTTTGTGTTTTTGTTTACATTTCGATATAGCAGCACCATGCCGTTGAGCCATACATATGTTCTGCCACATTCCGCTATAGACGTTGGCCTATATTTTTCGTGTCAACAGCTGGCAGCCAGTCACTTTCAAACTGTTACCGAGTAAAAGATTGCATGTCTGCAGCTATTTTTACCTATTAGCCGGGTGTTACGTTTTAATGTCTGTGCAATAATGAATCACGCTAAAAACAACCATAACTACAGACCACTGTCAATAGCATTTGTTTGGCATTTGAAGGCGCAGTGTTTTGATGTTATTTTTAAATGAAAAGAGGCATCTGCCGGCCAGGCGGTTACAGAGCACCATGCCAACGACAAATCATGTCATACCTTGTAACGTGGACACACAATTTCCGGTTTGATTGTGTTTGTTTGTGTGTGTGGGAAGTCCATGTGAATGAAATTGCGTGTAAATTTGAACATATTAAAAATGCAATAGCCTCACCTCTTATCCTTTGAAGTGGACAAATGTGGTATTTAGCCCAATTGAAATTCTAATTAAATTTTTATTTTTGTTTTTATTTTCAGATTATTTTTACACTGACATCCATTCTGCAGCCAACGAAAGAAATTTGCGGTGCATTAAATAAAAACAAACGAGGTCAACAAACTGACTGCGTGCTTTTAGACGCAGGGTTTGTTGCATGATACATGGGCATTTCGTTGGCCTCTCAGAACATTAACGTCATTTCTATCAACTAAATATTGAGTGGATTTTTTTATTAAGTGAAAAAGTGTAGAGTGAAAAAATAAATCACGTCATAATTTTGGATTAACTGTTAATTTGTGGAAGCTGAAGTCATTTTTTGGTATTAAAAAAAAATGGCTGAAGCTGAAGGAGGATCGGAGCAGGATGATGTTTCATTCTTGAGGACGGTAAGTGATATTTTGTTTCTATATTAATTTAGATAATGATAAAAATCATTGTAAAATAATAACAACAACGATTTATAAAATAATAACAACAATAGTTAATGATTTACTCCGGAGGTTCAGAGACAAAAATTATTTTTAATAACCATATCGGTGAAATTTTTATTTTGTACTGAAAAATTACTAAGATGCAATTTATAAAAAAAATGTTCAGCTTTACTTTCCTTTTACCAAATACAACAAGTGTTCAACAGCCATGTGAACAAGAAACCAATCCAATTTTAAAACGCAATAAACTTAAAAAATATTTACTCCCAATATTTTCAACATATCCAACATTCAAACCCATGACAAAATTTCCTACTACATCCATAGCGAACTAAATTGTCGACTTAAGGAGCTAATACTAAAGGTATTACCAAGAGGTCTATGTTTTTTTTTATACTCCTTTCCAGAACTTTCATAAATCCAAACCTTTTGCAGTTTTTAATATTTTTACTTTTATATGTTTTTAACGTGTTTCCATTTTTTTTTTTTTTTTTTTTTTTGTACGGGATACAAATGTGTTATACCCTATTATTTGGCAATGAGATATTTTGCTCGATTTTGCTCCCATCTATACCTAAATCAAGACGGGCCTTAATATGGGGACTAATAAAGGTCCCATCCTAATTTGGGTACAGTTATTTTTAGTTTGAAGGCAAACAAATTTTTCGTAGAAAAATTTTTGTTTTCATATAATCCCGAAGCAGATTATGACAATTATGGCCAATACCTTTCCTTAAAGTAACCGAGTTTTGGCTAAAGCTAGAAGCTTGAAATTTGGCATGTAGGTGGGGTTTGGTGAGTAGGCGTGTGATAAGGCGGGGTTTTTGGAAATTCGTACTAAAAGGTACTAAAAAGTACTAAAAACTGTATTACGCGGGAACGGTTAGATGTAGAACTTTGAAATTTGGCACGTAGCTTTGTCTATGGCGAGCGGACTAGAATTTGTGAAAAAAAATTTGGAATTTAGTACTTAGATGTACTAAAAAGTACTAAATATTGTATTTGAATGGAATTGGTGAAGATTCATAACTGAAACTTGGTATGGAGCTTAAGCCATTACAAAGAGAATACTGTGCAAAAATATTTTTTGGACATTAGTACTAAAAGGTACTAAAAAGTACTAAAACTGTATTACTCCGGAACGGTTGGAAGTAGAACTCTGAAATTTGGTATGCAGCTTTGTCAGTGATTAGCAAATCAGAATTTGTGAACAAGTTATGGAAATTAGTACTAAAGGTACTAAAATGTACTAAATATTATACTACGATGGAAAATGTAGAGATAGATGTCTGAAATTTGGTATGTAGCTTAAGTCATTAAAAATAAAATGATGTACAAAAAATATTTTTTGGAAATTAGAACAAATATGGTACTAAATAGTACTAAAAACTGTATTACGCCAGAACGGTTGGAACTACAACTCTAAAATTTGGTATGCAGCTTTGTCATTTATAAACAAATCAGAATGTGTGAACAAATTTTGCAAATTAGTACTAAATATTATACTACGATGAAACAGGTAGGGATAGATATCTGAAATTTGGTATGTTAGTATGTAGCTTAACTATTACAAATAGACCGATATGCACAAAATTGTACTAAATATTGTACCATAGTGAATGGTAAAAAATATAAATGTAAATTTAGAGTACAAAAATGTCCAACTATAATTAACAGGCTTGGTTTATTGAAAATTCGTACTAAATGGCATCATTAATACAAAATATTGCACAGTATGGGAACATTTTTTGTATATTATAAACAAATAGAATACGAATCGAATACAAGTACTAAATATTGTATACGGTAGAATGGATGAAGATAGGAACCTGTTATTAAATAATTATCTGGAACTATGACAATAACAATTTATACATAAAAATTTTGCATTAATAACTTCTAAAATGTACTAAAAAGTACAACACATTGTATACGGCGGTACGGGTGGATATAAAAACAATGCTTTTGGCAATATTGTTTGACATTTGTACTTAAAGTACTAAATATTTTATACGACAGAACGAGTAGAGGTAGAGTCCTGAAATTTTGTATGTATATTTTGTTTAAACAAATTAAAAAAAGTATTTTTTTTAATTTTTAGTAAAAAGTACTAAATAGAAAATGTTAGAGAAAGATATCCGAATTTTAGTATTGCTCTTTGACTATGGTAAATAAAATGTTTAATGGAAATATATACGGTTATATGAAATATAGTTTCGAATCCCACATGAATCTATACTACAGCGAATGATTATGTGAATTTTGGTTAAAATTTCTAGTGTAGTGAAAAACAGGCGAGACTTCAAATACAAATAAGTGAAACTATGCAATAAGCCGCTGAACATCACAAGTACTAAAGTGTAGTCAATTTTAAATGCTAAAGTTCCAAATTTTCTAAAATAACAATACTGATATTTCCAATGATGTTTCCAACCACATTGGATCGATCTTTTGATGTAATGAATAATGGGCTGGATCATTATTATGAGGATATACTAAAAATACCGACAATACCATTGAGTATTTTGTAATACGTAACGCACCAGAAATACTAAATTTCTGCAATTTTAATGGAAATCTTCACTATAAAGGCAGGTCTCTGAATAAAAAATGATGCGCTGTGCAAAATTGTAATTTGTACTATAAGGGTACTACTATCAGTACTAAAACGAACTAGATATTTTACCATTAGTATTAAATTACCGGAAGGAACAAAAAAGGTTAACACAGTATTATAGAACTTTTTACATCAGTCCATCGGGACGATCGAGAAAATAGTAAACTTACAGAACTTGTACTCGATTTAGTAGGATAGAAGCATTAACGTTTCTGTACGAAAGAAATACGGAGTAAGATCTGAGATTAAAACAAACATATTAAGATATAAAACCTATAATAAAAATGTTTCAAATTTGTACTTAATCCAAAAGTATATTGCGTAGCTAAAATAATGTTTATTTATTTAACTATAAAAAGTTTCGCTAAGTCGGCCCGTCGGACTATACTGCTCCGCTCACTGGTTTTATTATTGAAACGTTTATTTTAAAATGGGTTTAAGTCAATTTGATTTGTCATAGCATACAATAAAAAAAATACATATATTATGATGTCATAGACTTTGTCATTTTGAAAATTGTATAATTGATGGGGCAAATTGAATTTATTTCAATCAACTTCGTTGTTATGACTGTTCTTAATTAAACTACTTGTCTTTATAAAAATAAATTTTTTAAAGAAATAATATTCAAAGCAGACAAAAGTAGTTTTGCATAATAACAATTTTACATTAAAGCACAATTTGCTTATTAGATCCGTATAATATGTTGGTACTGTCACGGAAAGGTGTAATTTTGTTATTGTCTTAAATCTATCGATTTCAGAAAAAATAAATCATGGTTTTACACATATTATGACACCTTCAAAAATATAATGTTGTTAATAATTAATGAGTCCAATATAAATTTATTTATTTTTATATTTTATTATACATTAATTGTTTATTATATTAATTTTAAGTAATGCATATACTGTTCTAGTTTTTTTTACTTATAAGAAGGAACTTAAAGTTATCCACTTCAAAATTTGCATTCCATTCTTACGTCTTAGGCATTATGTTTTCTAACCACTTTGGGTTCGTCGTCACATTCAAAAGTGACTTCAATTCCATTAGGCAACCATGGGCGGGACCATATCGAAACCTTACATGGTTTAACTTTACCATTCGAATCCTCCAAATCGGCATCGATTCTAGTCAATGATCCAGCCACAACTTGTCTAGTGGCTTTGTGAACTTTACGTAATCTATAAATAAAATAAAATAATTTATATGAAATACAAAGTAATTAGAATCAGATACGTTGGAAAATTCTATATTTGATATATTAAAAAGCAAAACGTAATTATATTATTTAGAACATAGATTTGATTCGTACGTGAAGATGTTTTAAACTGATTTTTTTGAATTTAATATTAAACCCGGAAATGTTAGAATATATGGTATTTTCGTCATATCCCAGATAGATGTATATTGGAAAGTATTCAAAACTAGTAAAAATAACTTTTTAAGAACAACAGATTCAAAATACCTAACAACGACCCTTGTATTATTGTAGCAAACTCGAAACATAAACCTAATAAAATTGTCTGACAGAAGATAGTTTGTCCTCTAAGAAAACGAAAACCAAATTATAGACACTTCAACATATGGAAATATTGGGGATATTTAATAAAAGGGACTTATATTGACACATTTCTACGAAGAAGTTTTTTATGAATGTTAAATTACAAAATATTCGGATGGAAAATGCAACGAGAGCTAGTAAAAGCGTCATGTCCATTGATCAATATTTTACAATCCGGCCCGCTGAACTTTTTATACCCTCCACATTGCGGTGGATATTCAAAATACTTATATCGGATCTACCAATAGAAAATGAAATACCTAAATAGACACTGTGGTTAGACTAGGACCTTAAACATATTGAAAATGACACGTAATGTTTGGAAAGCAGATGTTTGAAATCCTGTACCAAAGCGGGACCGGTAATAATAATTTTGCTAAGAATATTTGACACTCAATAGCAATTCAAAATATTAAATTAAAGCCAATTTGGTTTAAAAACATGCCCAAACACCCAAAATACTGAAATTTGAGAGGTACCCATATATTGGAGCTATTCTAAAGTTCAATATGGCTGAACATATTTGGTAAGGACCCAAATGAGAACCCGAAATACGGAATTACAACCAATATAAAGTCACTTTTGTAGGGAAATGAACCCAGAACGCATAAAATGCCTTCAATGGGCGGGACTTTATATGGGAACAATGGAAATGAGTTTAAACATTTCTAAAAAAAGATTTTTTCATATAACTCTCACTTCATTTGGAGTATGGATTTCCATAAAAGTATAAAAATTAGGGCGGAGCATTATATTGGATGTTATTCACTGTCCAAAAAACCTAGAATGCCAAATTACAGCACCTTCGGTTGAAACCAAAAACCTTAACCAACCTAAGTGAAAAAATTTTAAAGCTCTACTTTAACATTGCAACCTGTATAACGATTTCAACGTCAATTCGTTTAAAAGTGTTAAAAGCGAGGGCATAACACATTTTAAATAATCCCTCTTTCTGGGTTTCCGAAAATCGATTGTTATTCCATGTTGGCTAATGGGGGCATATACATTTTGCTATAACAAAAATATCTTCGATGAGGCTCATTTTTGTGCCTAAAGTTTTATTGGACCGAATCCATATCAGACAAGTTGGAGTCGATATACAAAAGCCAGTCCGTCGGTCTGTCTGGTTACTGGATGAGAGTAACCGATTTGAACCAAACTCTTCACATCGTAATTTTTTTTCCAATCTTCTATCAAATTAGAAGATGGGGAAATTTCGCTTCACCTCTTTCTGGTATCTCCCCCACAAATGGTCAAAATTAACCAAACCAACATATTAATCGAACCTGTACAAAGTTTGAAGATGACACTTTCCAATTTTCACGTAATACTTTTTCCAAGTCTAGATCAATTCCGAAGATGGGGCCCATCGGTCCCCAACTAAGGATCACAATTTTAAAAACTTGTAAATTTTATACGAAGCTTTTGAAGTAAACGATTTGATCCGCTGTGCAATTAATATTAATATTTTAGCAAACCTAGATTAAATCCAAAGATGAGGTCTATAGGATAACTTATACTGGTACCTCCCCACAGATGGTCATCTCATTATATAAATCGAACAGTAATTTCTGTAAGGTCTAAACATGAAAGATTTGTAGTAGTTATCGATTATTTAGGTCCGTGATTTCTGATACCTCCCCCATAAACTGTCACTATATTGAAAAATTATAAATTTATACACTAGACAGTAATTCTGTAGGCCTCCGCAAACCATATGCTGAGGACAAATATCGGTAGGCAACACCGACTTTTATACACACCCTAATTACAAATTTATCTACTAGACAGTAATTCCGTAGGCCTCCGCAAACCATATGCTGAGGACAAATATCGGTATGCAACACCGACTGTTATACACACCCTAATGCATGTTTTCACATGTAATATATTCGATCCTGTTTCTATCCACATTTTCAACCTGTATTTGGCTGCATATGCCTTGTATAACAGAAGCACTGACACCATAAAACACCGATTTTTTATCTATGTCAAATAGTGGTTACATATAGAAAATATTTTGCAACTATCACTATATTAATTTAGATTATACTCTGCTTAGGAATCCTTTATAGGCCGATTTAAAATTCATACTGTTCTCTAGCATTCACTTTGGGTATATAAAAAGTTATTTTTGAAATGTACTGCTTGCAAAATAGGGTTATAATCGAGATCGGACTCTAGCCAAAAATATGTTGATCGCATTTGAAGTCAGCTTTGGTATATGTTTGAGTGGGACAAACATATATAATATATCTCTTGACTTTCCCTGGAATGCAATATTAATGTTTTATATGTCCACCAAATTAACCTCCATCGGATTGTTTATATTGTGAACATGTTGTAATAATTAAAATTTTACTTCACGGTAAACTTGTATTTTTGTTGCACATTCAATTGAATGTTCCCCAATTTTGCAACTTATTCACTAATAAATAAAAATTGCACTCACTTATAATGCGGACCATCACCATTCTCCAGTCTCGACAATGATGTCGATAATTGCCTCTCAACTTCACTTAGATCCTTAACAGGTTGTACACCACCTGTCATCTGTAATTAATTAAATGATTATTTAATTTACTTAATTATTCACTAAATTTAGTTTCAACTATTACAATTTGCGATTCCACACACATGGTCACCACCAGCACAAATCCCAAAAACAATAGGCACTTTGTTGGAAACATTTTTTCAAAAATATATAAAATCTCCGTATATAATTCACAATTTATCGACCACTCGTTTAGGCTGTCGCTTGAAAAGCAAATAATCACTGAATTCAATATGCTAAATGTATTTATACATTTCAATATTGCAACAAGAGATCTTTTGTGGCTTGTGAGAAACCAAGTAGAAAAAAATAAAAAAAAAAAAACATTCCCATCAAAGTAAACATTTTCATACATTTATATTTCTACATCGTACTTATCGTAATATTCGAATGGCCACAGAATATATGAATAAATTTCAAATAATTACAGTTTAATTAGTACATGTAAAACTTCTAAAATAATTTGTATATTTGTCTGTTTAACTTTTTTATTTGAAAACAGATATTTCTAGGTATTTTAAAACTTTCCAAGAAATTTAGATTTAAATTCTCTTCTGACACAGCATGTTTAACGTTTTACTCTAATATTCGCCCATGCCTAAAAATATCAATAATATTTACACGTATAGACACATACAGATTCCATGGCACCGCAAAAAACACCGCTTGCCTCACAGATAGCAACCGCCTTTGTTTGCAAAACATTGACCCATCAAACAGATGAAGAAAGAGATGATAAATCCGATGTTGATCATCGTATTCAAATAATGTCCTTTGAATAATAAAAAAATAATAAAATATGTTTTTTAATGGAATAGTAACGCGAATAAAAAAGAAGGTTCGAAATGAAAAGAGACAGCCAGTCATATAAAGTAAACATATTAAATTGTCGAGTAGCATTTTTTACACAACAAAAAAAAAAAAATAAAAAACAAGAGATCCCAAAGAAAGCAAGTAATCAAAACGTCCTAAATTTATTGAACCGGACTATTATCGGTTGTATTATCTGAATGCCCGGCTAAAAAATTAAAGAAAACGGTTATTTTTTTCTCCGAAAAAATTAACGTTAAAATGTCGATTTCTCGTCTTGATGACTCTATATAAAATCTTATGAGCAACATTTTTGTAGAATATTGCGAGGATGAAAAATCGCTTGTGATATATGGAATGTGGAACGATTTCAAAGAAACCTAACACAGACAATTAATAGTACTATGTCTCAATCGGACATACCTTTGATATAGCAAATGTATTATATATGAACCGATTTCAACAAAACCTTGCATCATTCCAGACTCAATTCGATACGTTGTGTAAAATTTCTTGTCAATCGTACAAACTGAGAGTTATTGGTGTCATTATGGTATCGGATAAACATATTTATGGGAGATATATAAAAATCAGTAGAGGAGACTGGGATAGCTTCGACACTTTTTGTTTAGAGCTCTATATCTCAGTACTTATTCAACAATTTACAACTTATTTATATAAAAACTAGTACCAAAAGCATATAATAAATTAGTATTAGGTAAATATTTTTACAGTTTTGTCAAAAAAGTCAAATTCGCCGAAAGGCATTTGATGGGGCACATTCGGCACCCATAGGCATGCTTTGGTAGTTATCATTGCTATCAGTCAGATCTTCAAAAGGTTCCATTTTGTTTTAATATGAGATTCAATGTTAGACGTTTAAGGCTATATTTTATAGCGGCGGACGTTTCCATCTCAAAGTCACACACAACATCAGAAATAGCTTATTTCCAACAAGGGTGCGCAAAAATTCGCTCGTGAATGATTCAAAATACGTTTATTTCGTTTTGGGCTCATTTTACGAATGAATTTATCGCGATAAATTCTTTATCAAACGGATGTTCGCTCACGACGAACGTTTGTTTCGTTTGGTGGTTGAAATTCTTTCTGACATTCGATCACGAATGAAAAAACAAACATTCGCGAACGCTCAAAACAGCAGCAAGAATAACAACAAACGTTCATGAACTCAATAGTTCTTGGACATGTGTTTGGTTATTCCACACATGCTTAACACTTTCTACTACACACACATTCATTCGCTGTGTGTTTACATTTTTATGATATTTTTGTTTGTTGTTGTTTTTAACAGCGCTCCAGAGCATTCGTGAACATTTGTTTTTTGAGTTTTTCAAAAGAATGTTCTTCAGCCACAAATTATCGCGAAAGAACGAAAATTGTATCATTCGTGAATTGTTCGTACAATGCGAACATTCGCGAGAGATTGCAAATGCTTGTTCATTCATTGTAACTTTATCATTCGCGATAAATTGAAAACATTCGAATTCTCGCCGTGAGCATTCGTGAGAAAGAGCGTATTTTAATCATTCTCCGCACCCTGTTTCCAACACATTTTCGCCAATAGAAGCATACCCTGTACCACATTGAGGTGTTGGGTATAAATCCGTCTTACATTTATTACAAATTTTCCTTTTTTACAAATATATGCATCGCAACAGAATCTGTTTCAAATACAAGTCGGGCATGTTTCAATATTTTTATTATTAAGCAATGGATGAATAAATAAAAAATTCATGAATCTAAAATATTATACAATTATTTATAGATTATTATGGTATTTTCTTAATATGGGCCTATAAACATAATTTTTGGTTGGCTCCGGATTGACCTGCAACTGATACCGCGTTTATTATAGAAATACATATTTTGACTACTAATTAGAAACACATGCACTTAAGTTCAAGAAATCAAGCTACAAATATCAATTATAATTAGTATGCTAAGAGATAACAGGGGGCACGATCAGGGCTGCCATATTTGCCGATTTATCGGCATTTTGACGATTTTTCACTCTAAAAATGGAAAATGCCGATTTTCCGATTTTTGCCTCAGAATTGCCGATATTTCAACAATCGAACATATAAAATTGGCAGCTTTAAATCATTACAAATATCGGCGACTCGCCGCAGCCGTTTTCAATGGCTTAGATATCTGCATTTTTTGTCAGCATTGTACTCTGTCTAGTTTACATTTTACATCGAATAAGGCAAAATTAAAAATAAACGAATAAAAAGTGCGCACACGAAAGAAAGATCTCACTAGTGTACATAATAATTACTATATTAAAAAAATCTAAATTTTTTGTAGAAAAATGAATCTTTTATGTTATTTTTTTATACAGAATTGAATTTTTTTAATGTAATAAACAATATTGATTTGTTATAAACCGAAAAATATGAATTTATTTATAAATTATATGCTGCCGATTTTTAAAAATACAAATGCCGATTATGCCGATTTTTTTCTGAAAAATTGACGATTTTTCATGAAATTTAACTGGCAGCACTGGGCACGATAGAATAAACAGAATAAAAATCAATATATTTTGTATACAAATAAAATAATTTATAAAATATTTGTAAATAAAAAAATGTACCTTATTAAATAGTTATGAAAATATATGAAAATTTTTGATTTTAGTAATAGTTATACCTATGGACGTGGATAAAACTTGGTGGGAACGGTTGGTTTTGTTTGTTACAGGTCACACCGGAAATTAAAACTCTATGAATGATTTATAAACAAAAATATAAAAAGTTCAAATAAAACCACTACAAATTCCATTGCAATGTTTTATTCCTGAAATAATTTTTTTATTTTTATTTTATTTATTTAAATATAATTAAATTAATAACAACAAATTTGGCACATTGCCACATTCTTAGGCACTGTGTTTCTTGGTCACTTTTGGCTCTGTGCCGCATTTAAAACTAACTTCAATACCATTTTCCAACCATGGACGAGACCAAATGCTAACATTACAGTTTTTCGTATTCTCTTCCTCGTCGATGAGATCAGCAACTATTTCCGTTAAAATACCCTCAACTACTTGTTCTGATGCGGAATATACTTTAGCCAATCTATGGTAAAAAATAAATAACGATTTACAAAAGAAAATTTAAAAATATATAT
>NW_026881904.1:0-36125 GCF_032173495.1 Musca vetustissima
CTAATAAATAGTTGTTTTTTTTATTAAAATAACAAACTGGGATTAAGCCTGACTATTTTGCAAAAACAAAATACAAATGGTATCCCAAATAACCCGCCAAACACTACTTAATTCAGTACGCTATGCCAAAATTCGTGCATTTATATAGAGGCTTTAGTGCCCCATTTACATAAAATCAAACGAACAAACAGAAATTTATATATAGTTATATATATAATTATATTCAATATGTATACTACTGAAAACGGTCAGAATATTGGGAATAATACAAACATTATTTTTGCCCAGGCCTAGGAATATCAAAGTATCGGTTTTATAAAGAAAATGAATCTTGTGTCCTTAATTATATCAATTGAAAATATTAATTTCTATGGTTTTTTATTACCTTCTTCTTTATTCCTTGTATTCCTTCATTTCCCTTTATTTCCTTTCTGAGTACTTTCACTCAGTATTAATGACAACCTTGTTAACAGCTTTTTCTTTGTTCGCTTCTACTTCAACAGCTGGTGTTAAGTTAAAATGTCTTAATTTTAATTCGCACTTGCCACTGACATGAATGAATAGAAACCGCAAACGCGAACACTAAGCCAAAAGCCAAAAACCAAAAAACACAAAAAAAATAATTGTGAATTAAAATTCGTTTGAGTTCTTTCAGCGTCTTGCTTCAATCCTTTTACAAATTAAATATCAACCAAAAGCAGAAAAACAAACCGAAAAAAATCATGGGGTGTTATAAACACCAGTTAGGATGGACTTTTTGTTGGACTACGTAAACAATAAAACAGTTTTTCATTCTTTTGTTAGAGTTTCTTTCTTTTATTATACCCTACACAACTATGTTGTCAGGGTATTATAGCTTTGTGCAGCCTCAAAAGTTTGTAACGCCACGAAATATTGGTCCTAGACCCACCTTTAGATATACCGATCATCATATCTCGACAAGCTGAGTCGATCTAGACATGTGTGTCCGTCCGTCTGTCCATTATAATTTGTACACACGATACAGCGCACAGTTATGGACCAATCTTCACGAAATTTCGCATGCAGGATGGGTTATGGCCATTGAAGACCCCTATTGTTTTTGGAATAGATCGGTTAATATTTAGAGGATGCAATGGACCAAAAACTTTATTTTTGTCGGTTTTTCTGTCGGCCGCAATTATGGCCCAAACCCTGCGAATTTGTGCATGGAGAAGGGGATTGGCCAAAGGATAAGTATGCCAGTTTTGATAAATATCGGTCAATATTTAGCGGGTCAAATGTTTTTTGTGATAAATTACAAAATTTGTATTCTATGGGGTATATATTTGCACCTAAAGGTTCTAGACCCGAGAAGTTGATAGTAGGTTCAAGAGGAGTGGTTGACCTTTAAATTGATAACAATTATATTGTCTTATGTACTCGGATGCGGGACTTAAATATTTACAAGTGCTTACATAATCATATATTATTTAGTAACCCTTTACCACACTAGAAGGCGGAAATATAGCGCTGATCGCTTTGAAATTTTCCATGTGATTCAAGTTATGGTCACCGACAACGCCTATATAATATTTTTGGGATGTAGTAGACCGAAAACTTATTTTTTGGTGTTTTTTTCGAGTCGATCTATAGGCCAAAATTGAAAGCCGAACATCACAACACAACCCACGGTGAAGGGAATCTGGATAAGTGATTGGAAGAGCTGTACTGAATATTTGTTGACCTCTAGTCGGTCAAGAGGGTGCAAATATCGCGAAATATTGCCCAAGCTCAGAATATAGAACCACAGAAAGTTATTGGACCTATATCTATATCTGGACCGATTTTCAAGAAACTTAACACACATCATTCTAGACCTAATTCATTACGCCGTGCCAAAGTTCTTGCAAATCGAAAGATATACAGGGACTTTCGTACACCATTTACATTAAATCGGAAGAAAATATATATGGGAGTTGTATCTAAAACTGAAGCGATTTTTCCCAGTTTCAATGGGGTTTGTCCTTGGCCCATATAAGTGACATATGCCAAATTTTATCCAATTCGGATCATAAATGCGACCTGTACATTCTTTACAATTTAACATGGACAGACAGACAGACGGACGGAAATTCATAAATCGACTTAAAAAGTGATTCCATGCATATTCTCAAAAGGAACCATCTATCTCCTTTCCTTTTACTAGTTACAAACATATCCACAAAGACATAATACCCTGTACCACAGTGTGGTGAAGGGTATAAAAATGATAATATTTGTTGAGTTTGTGGTCCTAAAATGATGTCTATATATTCGGTATATACATTATATATATATATATATATATATCCATCTTTTTTGTTCGGTGACTTATATTTCTTCTAAAACGACATCTGGTGGGACAAATTGGCACAAACTCGGAAAATTATAAGTTTTTATTCTGATTTTCGAGTTTTGGTACATTCTGAGTCTTATAGTCAAACTTTATGGATGTAGGTGCTATAGTTTGAGTTTCCAATCATTTATGGAAAAAGGGACCGTAAAGATATGTTCAGAGAGTCGAATGAGTATTAATGTATTAGATAAAACTATTCTTCACATTTATATCAGTAATATTAAAAAAGACACTTTACACCTGAAATGCAGTAATTTCTAGAAATATTAATCCGAATATTTTCAAATGCCTTGGAAACGGGAAATTTTGCTACGCCTCTTTATGTTACCTTCCGACTTAAACTTTCAAAATGCCCATACACGTGTCTTCTATTTTTAGACCTTCTATCATAATTTTTGGAATTTCCCGATAATTATCAAAAAAATTACAATAAATAAATTATTTTATTACTATATTGTAATAATTATCGAACTCTAAATTTCAACGATTTCCTTATCATCTCAGCCCTACATACTCATATACACACAATTATTTATATTTGTCGTTAAATATTTTGGTATTTATTTTTTGGCACAGAGCAAAAGCTTAAAATTTTTAAAAGTATGTGTGTGTATATATTCGTTATGTAAAAGTGAATATTTTGATAACAGTTTAAGTTGCTGCCTGGTGCATGCTTACTAATACACACATATATGCTCATACTAACAATTCTGTCATGTTCTATTGTTCTGCTGTTACTAATTAAAACCGAAAAAAATTAAAAAAAAACTCTGAACCATTTACACACTAATTAAAATACAAAACTGCTAAGATTTTAATCACATTTTATGTTTAAATTAAGAGTACGCGAGCCAGTGAGCGAACAAGTGACTCAGGAAAGCGTGATGCTACCGAGCATGGCGAAACAAGCCAAACAATTCATTAATGAAATGCAAACTATTATTTAACATTCAGTGGCTGTTGTCTGTCATTCATTCATTCACTTAGTCAGTCTTTTAGATAGTCAGCAGTGCTTGGCGTTGTCATGTTTGAGATTTTTTGCCTCATTTTTATTTTTAGTGGTTCTACGTTGACAGATTGGCTTAACAATCTTCCCGTATGTTTAAAATTTTCTGCCACAACCGTTTATGTTTATTTTGGAACATTTTTCATTCATATGAATATAAGTGAGAGCTGTTTGAAATAGTAGCTGAGACAAAAAGAATATCCGACAGCAGTGTCACCTCTTGACTTCATTCATTATGGACTAATATTCTGGTGGGAGAGAAGAGATAATTGCAATGTGTTCTTTCTTTTATCATCCATACCATCCCATTAGCAGTATAGCTAGCCACTGTCGTAAATAGCAATATGACAGTTTCCTCAAATCATTGACACACAATTGAAAACATTGATCACGACATTGTGATAACAATTACTTTCATTTTTTGACAACATAATCACCGAAATATCCTCAAAAAATGCCTTCCCCGAAAAGCCTAGTCTAGTAGCTTGATGGCAAATTAACCGCCTAAAAAAAGAATATTTTCTGTCATCATTTTTGTGACTTTGATTATGGCTCTTAGCTGGTATTGTTATCTGATGACTACTGGGTGGTGGGTCGCCGTCCAGCCTTTAAGAGGGGGGACATGCATCACATTATACGCACATGCTGTTACTTCTTACTAATGCCAACTACTACTACAGCTCCGACCATCACTCTACTATGTTTTCGAAAATGTACAGACAGTGGCTGGTGAAATATGATAGCGGCAATATGGTGAACATGAGGCTACATAAACGAGAAAAGAAATTACAAAAGTCTGAGGTTTCGAATACATACACCAATTTGGATATATATTAAAAAATCGTATACTAACCCATTCAATCAAGTTTGATTTTATACAAACGTTAATTCAGTAAAATAAGAAAAATTCCGCTTCAATCTATCAAATAGGATATATATATATATATATATATATATACTGACAGTTATTTCAACTTAAAATTCCATGCTATAGCAATGACCTTGGGAAGCGTGATTAAACCTTGTAAACAACCAGTAGGGAATGTTCAAAAGTCGGACGGGCCGACTATATAATACCTGTCACCACTTTAGGTATATACAAGAGATGCTAATATATACAATATCCTGTAGATAGAGCAGACATACCATCTTTTGAGGACATTTGAAATAAATGTGTGATTCTCGTAGATATTTGAACCTATTAAAACCCCCAACCAGGCCGAAAATTGGAAAATATAGGGAACATACCAAAAAGTGAATCTATAGCGATAATTCTACAAACCGATTTATGTACACCAAATATAAATTTCAGCATATTTAATGGGGATATTTCCTAAAATCTGAAAACTCCAACACGTGGACTGATACTGAGAACACAAATAGTAGAGCACTTTCGATTACAAATTTATATGAGGCTATACCTAAAGTGGGGCCAATATTGATTCCATAGTGTAGAAAGTAGCGAATATTTAGGGTTATCATTATATGAGGGCAATGTATTAATAATGGCCTATATATGTCAATTTCGAACCAATTATTTTAGTTTTGTATCTCAATTCCTTCCTTCAGGAGGTATCCTTATATGTGAGATGTCTTATTATCGTAAGATTCGAGTTTTTTTAATACCATATCCTCAGAATGAATGATTGCAACAGATGGAAAATTCGTCTTAGATTTCCATACTTTGTAGGGTAAAAACTGACTATTTCGAGTAATACTATCCCCCATAACATGGCTGAATAGGGGGGGGCACCCCCCAACACATGAAACTAATCAGCTAACTATTTTTATATAAAACAGTAAGGAAAGTAGTAAAATCGGATTGGGCCGACAATATAATACCCTTCACCACTTTGGGTATATTCAACAGATGCATCCTCCAGACGTCGCTTTTTTGAAGGACTATTAAAAAATCGTCAAAGAAAAGTTATATGTGGGGCTATACCTAAGGGTGGTCAATATTGATTACATCATGTAGGAATCGAACATTTGGAGTTATATAGCTCAATTTCGAACCAAACTTTTTTGCATCACAATACCTTCCTTCATCGTAAATATTAAATCGGTAGGTATTATACAGGGGCTTGGCCTAGCTGCGGGCCGATATAGTTCATTCTCGAAACTGACGTTCTAGTTTTTATCTCGATATCCTCCAAAGCCTCCTCTAATCGCCTTAGAATTCTAGACTTTGTAGGTAATTTCGAGTACACAATATTTGGAGACAAGGTCAAGACGAGGAACAAATTAGTTAACTATTTTAATATAAGGCGAATATAAATAATTTTGGAAGGAAGATTTGTTACCAAAGACGACTACAAAATACAAATTACAGCGAACTCGGTGAAAAAACGCGGCCAAGAATACTCAAAATACCAGAAACTTGGGGATACCGTTATATCGGGACAACCCGAAAAAGTGGTCTTATATTTACACTTTTGTCAAGAGATTTAGTACACCATATGAACCGAAAGTTCCAAATTACAGAAAGTTCCAAAAAGGGCAAGGAGGACCCTTATAAGGGATCTATGATTAACCGTGCGCCGATATAGCCTATCTTCGAACTTGAACTGGCTGCAGATTCACAAAATGTTGTCAATATATCTCAATTCATTTATAAGCTAGAGTGATTACAACATACAGACGGAAGGACGAACGAATTATAATTATTTGTTATGGTTATCTGAATTTTTTATTGAAATACATGCTGAATTTATTTAACCCTTCTTTGTACCAACATTAATATACCAGCCTCGTAGATTTTTGTTACCGCCTGTTCTAGTTGTCCTCGTTCTTGTTTACTTAAAAATATCATCAAAACAACATACCGTTACGAGGAACCGATAATGCAGCCAGCCCTTTGCGCAGTAATAGGTACAACAACACGCACAGGCAAGGGTGTTGGATACGTAAACAAGTAGCAACAACATGCGTAGGAGAATGAACGTAGGTAATGGGGAATAAAAAAAGCACAGGCAGTGGTATGCAATGCTTGGTAAACAAGCAGCAACAACATGCGTATGGGAATTCGATGCAATGCAAATTGGAACAACAAGGAATAACAGGACTTTGGCTATCGACAGTGACCCTACGTGGGGACGTGGACTATAAAAGGAAGTTGTAAAGATGAGAAGGGGATCAGTGAGTTACAAACGAACATAGAGAATACAAGTGCCCAGGAACTATTCAAGGAGAACCGGTGAGTATAGTGTGTGAACAGTGTGAAATTTATAAGCGTGTTTCGTAGGCCGCTTATAACTCGGGAAATTCGTGGAAATTTATAAGCCTGTTTCGTACGCCGCTTATCGTGCTCTGACTTAACGCTCGTGGATAAGCGCGTTTCGTACGCCGCTTATCGTGCTCGATCAGCGTTCGTGAATTAGTGTGTTTCGTACGCCGCTTATTGTACTTCGACTAATCGCTCGTGTATAAGCGTGTTTGGTACGCTGCTTATTGTTCTTCGACTAAATGTTCGTGAATAAGCGTGTTTCGTACTCCGCTTATTGTGTTTCGAATAAACGCTCGTGAATAAGCGTGTTTCGTATGCCGCTTATCGCTCTTCGACCAAGCGTTCGTGAATAAGCGTGCTTCGTACGCCGCCTATTGTGCTTCGACTAAACGTTCGTGAATGAGCGTGTTTCGTACGCCGCTTATTGTGCTTCGACTCAACGCTTGTGAATTAGCGTGTTTCGTACACCGCTTACCGTACTGAGACGCAGTGTGGAACTTTTCGCAGCCTGAGGGCGATCAACTAGCGGGTCACATTTGCAAGCGTGTTGCCTAAACCGCTTCCGATCAGCAGCTGACGCCGAGCGTATTGCCTACGTCGCTCCGGACCAACAGCCGACGCTAAGCGTGTTGCCAAAGCCGCATAGGCGTATTAACGCCGCTGACAGCTAGCGAGTAGGAGAACGGACAGCGAGTTTCCCTACGCCGCGGCGGAGATTTTCAACAGTCGACACTAAGCGTGTTGCCAACGCCGCTTACGAGCCTGGATGGTAAGAGTCGCCCAAAGACCACCACCGGATTTTCCAACCAAAAACCCCTCTGCACAACTAGTCTTTCCGTATTGTCTACAGATACTAATAAACCGAACTAACCATAAACCTAAAACACATCTTTTCTTTACTCCGGTCACGCAATCTATAAATTTCTGTGACGGACTCTTGGCCACCGCGAGCTTACCTCAGCCAACGGTGGCAAAAGTGTCCTTACAGTAATAAAAATAAAGTCTGCTAAAAACGTTCCCAAAGCTTCGATATTCCGAATATTGGGGGGTACAGTTATATGGGGGCTACCTTGAATCTTGGGTCTACATTTACATTTTTTGGTAGTGTGATTTTCAATTCAATGGGAATCCAAAATATAAGATTACATACCATCTGGGCGAAATACTTGTCCCAACTCCCCAAATACCGAAACTTGGGATGATGCGTTATAAAGGAGCTACACTAAAAAGTGGATCAATAGATTCGATTTTCAATATCAACCATCCCAGAACTAATAGCAATAATTATTACGAGCTCTCTTGTGATTTCAACTTAACGGCGGATGTGGCTAAATCGACATAGAATATTATTCTGATCTAATGTTTCAGGTGAATATTTCGAGGTGTTGCAAACAGAATGACAGAATTCATATGCACTCCACCTTGCGGTGGAGCATACAAATTAGCATACCCCTATTGAGCACGTTTTTCAACCACAGGGTATTTTGTCTTTGTGCATATGTTTGTAACGGCGAACCGTAAAGAAATTGGATAAAATCGGATTAGATATAGCTACCGTATATAGTTTCGTCCGATTTTATGTAAGTGGTGCACAAAAGTCCCTATATATCTTTCGATTTTCACGAATGATGTGTGTTACAGCCATCAGGGAATGATGTGTGTTATAGCTCCCATGTATATTTTCGTTCGATTTAATGACAATGGGACACCAAAGTCCACATATATCTTTAAATTTGCACGAATTTCTACACAGCGTACTGAATTAATTTTTTATTAATTTCTCTTTCGAGATGAGCTACATGATCGGGGTTGCAATGAAAAGGAAAGCCAGAGAGATTGGTTAAGCGGCTCATCAGACATATTGTGGCTTACAAATGTCTTTACTTGATAAGTTGTATTTATGTCGACTATTGTTGTGAAATTGTATCTACGAATTAAATTCAACCGTGTCAAGGTTCGGACATTTGGCATCACACCAGAACATTCATTTTCAGAGCATATTTTTCTTGTAGTGACGGACTTTTTTTCCATACGGACTACAATATTTTTTCTTCAATGGTATGCAACTGCATATTGCGCAACCTTAGGAAGATAAGGAGGTGGCTTTGAACGCTAAGGCTAAGTTTCGTGAAAATCGGTTCAGATTTAGATTTAGCTCCCATATATATTTTCGTTCGATTTAAGGTAGATGGTGTACCAAAGTCCCTTGATATCTATCGATTTGCACGAAATTTGGCACAGCGTAATGAATTGGGCTTAGAATGATGTGTGCTAAGATTTGTGCAAATCGGTTCAGATTTATATATAGCTCTCATATATAGTTTCGCCCGATTTCAGGTAAATGGTATGCCAAAGTACCTATATATCTTCCGATTTGCACGAAATTTTACATATCGTACTAGTTTGAGTCTAGAATGATGTGTGTAAAATTTCTTGAAAATCGGTTCAGATTTATATATAGCTCCCATGTATAGGTTCTCCCGATTTTAGATAAATGGTATGCCAAATTCCCTATATATCCTTCGATTTGCACGAAATTTGGCATAGCGTACTGAATTGAGTCTGGAATGATATGTGTAAAATTTCTTGAAAATCGGTTCAGATTTAGATATAGCTCCCATATATATGTTCGCCCGATATAATGTAAATGGTATACCAAAGTCCCTATATATCCTTCGATGTTCATGAAATTTGGCATAGCGCACTGAATTGAATCTAGAATGATATGTGTAAAATTTCTTGGTATACCAAAGTCCATGACATGAAATTTTGCACAACGTACAAAATTTAGCATTTTAATATTTGCTTTAAATCGATTTACATAATTTTTTCAGATTGTAATAAACGAATGTCATGTTTATGGATTGATCTAAGTCGGTTCACATTTAGATAAAGGCCACATATTTTAGGTCGTCCAATTTCATGTTCATGACCCTTCTGTTAGGATGCATTAACGTCCAACATATATATTTGGTGAAGGGTATCATATAGAAACATTGATCATGTTCTGTCCAATTTAAAACTCCACAACATTTGTCTTACTATAAATCTCTTATTATAAATCTTACTAAGGCTTATATGTGTATTTTCCACTTACATAATTCAAATGTTGAAAGACACTACACCAATTCATACACCAAGCACTGTGCGTTGTTTGTATGACAGCCATAAGCATTTGTATGACTACTCATCCAGCAGCCCATTATGATGATGATGGTGATGAGAAATCATGGCTGACAGTGCTTAGTGTCCTCATTGCTCAGATGATGAAGCTGGTTTACTGGTTGTTGGTGGTGGTGATGGTCTGTTTTGATGCTGATGTTGGCTGCAAAGACAAGTACATAAACGTTAATTTTACAGCATACATTTAGGTGCTGCTCAGACACTTAGACACACATGAGTAACCGCACACACTTTGGCTTGCATTCAAAACATCGGGTATACACAATGCTATCCCGACATAAAGTGTCCCAGTAGCAGCAGCAAAAACATCAAGGGCAACAAAAAGGAATTCTAGCAAACATACACGAAAACACACACAAATTTACACAGTCGACAGTTACCCAGTTGCGAGTAGTAATACAGCTGGTAGTAATACACCAAACACATAAAAATGTTAAGTTAAGTACATAAGGAGATGTATGAAGAATCTTCAAATAAAAATCCCAACATAAATACTATGTCAGCGTGTGTGTGTGTACGGGTGACTTTGTCACTCAGCCAGTCACTGAGTATGTGAAAAGTGCTCTTGATGTTTTCTCCCTTATTTGTTGTATTCCTGTATTCTTTGTGGCAAAAAGGAGTTTTTCGGTTTCTGACTTTCATCATGTCCAAACAACAACTGGAAGATAGCAATAAGGGTGTCATAAAATCTGGGCCATTAGAACAAACCAATGCAACCAGACAATGGGGCTTTAAAATGAAAGCCCCACAATGCCATTTAAGAAATCTTTTAAGCATTATTTCATATATGTATTTAATAATGTGCACCTGATAGCCACAACCGTTAAATGATTGAGGTTTTCTATTTAATGTGTGTTAATACATTTGGGACCAGACTGACAAAAAATAATTAATTCCGAATGTAATGCCACTTAATGTTGTTATGGGTCGTAGACAAAATTCGGTTAAATATTAAATGGACTTCAACCATGTATTGGCATAATTTTGGCAAATAAAATTTAGTCAGGTGCATGGGTTCACCGTGCGCAGCTTATAAAGGCTTAAATTTCAGTAGATGCAAATTTGAGAAGGGAGTGCATTAAGAACACAATTATACATAGATATATAGCAAACTAAGCAGCACAGATAATATGCTTAATTGCTTAGCATGCAAAAATTTTAAAATGGTAGGTGTCTAGTTCAGAGGGACTCCGCCGATAGGAGTCGGTACGCCAAATGCGTCGAACAGTTTTTTCAATAGTTTTCAATGTAATATTCAATGCTGTATTGATAGGTAGAGCGGTGGTAACGAAATTACCTTTTGGCAACGATATGCCTGTGCGCAACAATATGCGTGTTGTATGTCCGACTGACAGGTTAATACTCCTTGATCCTTAAAGGAGGCGGCAAAACAAATGACAAGTAATTACTCGTTAAAATGTCAAAGGCGCTAACCCAAGGTTGCAATAAACCGTACCGCATACATTTTAACAAATAATAATAAAGACCAAAAGAGGGGTCAATAAAAAGTAGTATTTTTATAAAATTCTAAATAAAACAGTAGGAATGTTGTTAAAAATTAATTGTATAATATCATATGAACGAAGTACGTCAATGCACAACAAAATAACTAAACCAAGCCAGTATATTATTTGGCCCAAGGACGAACCCTATTGAAATTGGGAAAAAATCGGATCATATTTAGATATAGCTCCCATATATATTTTCGTCCGATTTTTCGAACGGCTGTCTTTTTGAAATTAAAGTTTTAACAGTGCGGCGACCGAATAGCGTGTATCAATTCTGCTATAAATCGTTTTCCATAAATTTGTCCCATGGTACGCAGTCGACTCCAAATCTGCCCGAATGAAATTAAATTAAATAAATTTGCAGAAAGACAGTTTATATTTCTTCGAGGGAACATTGACATGCAATTGTAAGGATACATGTGTACAATATACCCAAAGTGGTGAAGGGTATCGTATAGTCGGCCCTAAAATAACGTATTAAATAATCCAAGAAAAATTGGAGTTAACATTTGGAAACTTTTCACGTTACAGTAGTAGTAGCATGCAAAACAGAAAACCCAATTATACACAGCATCTATATAGTAAATATTTCCATTTTTCTACTTATCCGGAAACAAATTAAAAGCCTTTTAGTTTAGCTTTTTATCTTAAGATTTTAAAAATACTCGCATTCTTTTCTAATTAATATTTTTTGTTAATTTTTTTATACCCTCCACCATAGTATGGAGGGTATATTAGTTTTGTTTTCCCGTTTGTAACGCATCGAAATAATCATTTCCGACCCTATAAAGGATATATATTCTTGATCAGCCTTAAATTCTAAGACGATCTAAGCATGTCCTTCTGTCTGTTGTAATCACTCTAGCGTCTAAACGAATTGAGATAGTGCCCCATAATTTTTCATAGAGTCGTCTTTTGTCTGCAGGCAGGTCAAGTTCGAAGATGGGATATATCGGTCCACGTTTAGACATAGCTCCCATCAGGGACGTACGCAGGGGGGCGGAAATAATTTTTTTTCACAGTAAATTTATGTTTGCAACAGCGAATTTGTTCATTTCGAGATAGACCCATGGTTCCTTTTTAGAATATGCATAGAATTACTTTCTGAGTCGATTTATGCATGTCCGTCTGTCCGTCCGTCCGTCCATGTACTTTTGTTAACAAAGTACAGGTCGCATTTATCATCCGATTTGGATGAAATTTGGCACAGGTCACTAATTGGGCCAAGGACGAAACCTATTGAAATTGGAGAAAATCGGTCCACGTTTAGGCATAGCTCCAATATAAGGGTATCCCAAAATTTTCGGTATTTTGAGGTTCTTGAGCGCGTTTTTTAACTGAATTCGCTGAAATTTGGTACATTGAGTTCTTATTGGGTAGCAAATCTCCCTACAAAAAATTATAAATAAAGGTCCATTTTTTTCGGATAGCCCCCATATAAGATTACCCCCAATTTTCGGTATTTTGGGGGTTTTGATAGCATTTTTCGACCGAATTTGCTGAAATTTGGTACTTTGTGTTCTCATTGGGTAGCAAAGCTCCCTACCAAAAATTAAAAATAAATGTCCATTTTTGCGGATAGCCCCCATATAAGTGTACCCCCAATTTTCGGTATTTTCGGGTTCTTGGGCTTGTTTTATAACTGAATTCTCTAAAAATTTTGTACATTGGGTTCTTATTAGGTACCAAATTACTCCACTAAAAATTATAAATATAGGTCTAGTTTTTCTGGTAGTCCCCATATAACGGTACCCGAAATTTTTGGTATTTTGGGGGTTCTGATCGTATTTTTCAACCAAATTGACTGTAATTTAGTACGTCGAGTTCTTATTAGGTAGCACATCTCTACACTATATATATTGGTCAATTTTTTCTGGTAGCCCCCAGGTTTTGAGGTTCTTGAACCAATTTTTTTTTTTTTTTGGCACAGGATATTATGTTTTTGTGCATATGTTTGTAACAGGCAGAAGGAAACGAGACTGACACATACGACTTCTGTTAGGATTCATTTGTTGAATATACTCAAAGTGGTGAAGGGTATCATATAGTCGGCCCCGTCCGACTTTACTACTTTCTTTACTGGTTTTTATTTTGAGTTGAGCTTAATGGTAGATTTTTTGCAATGAAAGAAAATGAAAAGGAAATCCAAAAAAAAACCAGTAAGGAAAGTAGTAAAGTCGGACCACTATGGGTATATTAAACAGGACTATGATACCCTTCACCACTATGGGTATATTAAACAGGACTATTATCATGAAATTGTATGAAATAACATATGTGATATTTATCTAAATGTGAAACGACCTAGATCTATCCATAAACATGTCATTCGTTTGTTACAATGGAACAAAAGTATGTGAATCGACTTCAAAAAATGTCAATAGTTCATCCGTTGAGCTAGGTCTGTACTTCTTGAAAACCCAACTACGTTATTTTATGCTCAAGACTGTACGTTGTGCAAAATTTGATGTCAATCTAACAAATATGAGGAGTTTGATGCACAATTTACTTATATATGGATACTATATCTAAATATGAACCGATTTCAACGAAACTTGTCACAGGTTAGGTTATACTACTGTCAGTACGTTTTGTTCCTATCAGCCATATATTGGTTCCTTGGTGCGTCAATTACTTAAAATCAATCTATAATATAAAGAGCTATATCTAAATCTCAACCAATTTTCACTAAACTTGGCACACATTATTCTGGATTAAATTAAAAACGCTATGCAACATAAGAACTTGGTACATTATTTAGATTAAATCGGACGAAAATATATATCTAGATCTGAATCGATTTTCACGAAACTCAGCACACATCATTCCAGCATCAATTTAGAACGCTATGCCAAAAGTTGTGCCAATCGAAGGATACATGTGGTGCACCATTTACATGAAATCGGACGAAACTATATATGGGAGCTATATCTAAATTTGGACCGATCTTCACGAAACTTGGCAGACAGCACTCTATGCTCAATTCAGTACGTTATGCCAAATTTCGTGCAAATGGAATGATATATAGGGACTTTGGTGCACAATTTACATGAAATCGGACGAAACTATATATGGGAGCTATATCTAAATTTGAACTGATTTTCACGAAACTCAGCAGACATCGTTCTAGACCTAATTTAGTACTCTGTGCCAAATTTCGTGCTAATCGAAAGATATATAGGGACTATGGTGCACCATTTACATGGAATCGGACTAAACTATATATGGGAGCTATATCTAAATCTGGACCAATTTTCTCAAAACTTGGCAGACATCACTCTAGGCTCAATTCAGTACGTTATGCCAAATTTGTTGCAAGGCGAAGGATATATAGGGACTTTGATGCACAATATACATGAAATCTGACGAAACTATATATAGGAGCTATATCTAAATCTGGACCGATTTTCTCGAAACTTGGCAGACATCATTCTAGGCTCAATTCAGTACGTTATGCCAAATTTCGTGCAAATCGAAAGATATATAGGGATTTTGGTGCACTATTTACATGAAATCGGATGAAACTATATATGGGAGCTATATCTAAATCTGGACCGATTTTCACGAAATTTTGCAGACATCACTTTAGGCCCAATTCAGTACGTTATACCAAATTTCGTGCAAATCGAAAGATATATAGGGACTTTGGTGCACAATTTACATGAAATCGGACGAAACTATATATGGGAGCTATATCCAAATCTGAACCGATTTTTCCCAATTTCAATAGGGTTCGTCCTTGGGCCAAACAAATGAGCTGTGCCAAATTTCATCCAATTCGGATCATAAATGCGATCTGTACTTTGTTCACAAAAATACATGGACAGACAGACGGACGGACGGACATGCTTAAATCGACTTAAAAAGTGATTCTATGTATATTCTCAAAATGAATCATGGGTCTATCTCGTTTCCTTTTGCCTGTTACAAACATATGCACAAAGACATAATACCCTGTACCACAGTGTGGTGAAGGGTATAAATACGAAAATATGAATCCATCCACCAATATGGGTCTATGTGTTTCGAAGTTATTCCAAAATTACATCTGCGAATTGAATTCAAAATTGTCAAGGTGCAACATTTTGGCTAGATGAGCAATGATTTCAATTGTTGTAATCATTTCCTCATAGACCTGCCAAATAAAAACCATCGCATCTTGTCTGAAACTTCATGCCATTGTCAACTTCCGAAAACGTAAAACATAGTTAAACTGCCAAAATTTTTTTTCTATGGTGGAGGCAACGAACAAGTTTACACAGAGCTTTTAAATATTATTACCCTAAGTTTTAATATTCATTGGATACCCAATAAAATATTTTAATCATACCCAATAAAATATTTTAATCATAGAGTTTTAAAATTTTGAACTCCGTGTTCTTGGTCGCAGAAAATTACCAGTTTACCCCACATAAACCGATGTGGTTGTAACTTAGTAATAGAGTCATAGTTGGAACCAAACTTCTCTCAAAAAAAAAAAATAATAATAATAATAATGTTTAGCTCCATATAAATGTACCGCCTCAGTATACGCTTTACCACACCGTGGTACAGGGTATTATGTCTTTGTGTATATGTTTGTAACAGGCAAAAGAAAAAGATAATATACATAGAATAACCTTCTGAGGTGATTTATGCATGTCCGTCCGTCTGTCTGTCTATGTTAAATTGTAAACAGAGTACAGGTCGCATTTATAATCCGAATAAAATAAAATTAGAGCAGCTGATATATTTTGTCCAAGGGCTAACTTTATTTAAATTGGGAAAAATCGGTTCAGATTTGGATATATTTCCCGTATACAGGGTGAGAAAATATTCTGGAGGGTGTATTAAAGCCTTGGGCACGCAAACATTTTGGCCGCATACCTTGGACATTCCAACAGGACTCAGCACCATCGCACTCAGCACGCGCCACCCAAGAATTGTTACAAAATGAAGAACCTCATTCATTTCCAGGGCACAATGGCCACAAAAATCTCTGGATACCAATCCGTTAGACTATTGTGTCTGGAGTATTTTGGAAAGCAAGGTTGGAACTAAAAAATACCAAAGCAAGCGCTTCGCCGGGAATGGGCGAAAATACCTCAGATCAACATTCGGGTAGCGTGCGTCGGTTTCGTTGGCCGTTAGAAGGCCATAGTTCGTGCCAAAGGTGAACAATTCGAACAAATCTAAACTTATTCTGTTATATGTTTCGATTTGAACTAAATTTGGCATAGCGTACTAAATTAAGTATAGAATGATGTGAAAAGCTTCGTGAAAATCGGTTCCGATTTAGATATAGCTCTCATATATATACTTTCATTTAATTTTATGTAAATGGGTCACCAAACTGCTAGTATTTGTTCGATTGAAACAAGAGTACTAAATTAAGTCCACATGCAGAGTTTTGTTGAAGTCGGTTTAGAGTAGAAATCGGGTGAAACTTATATTTAACAATAAAATATTTTATCGTCCGATTTTACTTCATTCGTGAATTAAACTCCCAAAATTTGTCTATATTAAGTCTGCAATGAAGTATATTGTGTTTAATCCGGTAACGATTAAGATATAGCCCCCATTTATATTCGTCCGATTTAAGGGAACACCTCCATTCTTGATTTTAATTTTTCAAGATTTTCAATGGGCAAGTAAATCAATACCAATGCTTGTTAAGGTTTGTAACTTTACACATCTATAATTGAAGATTTAAAATAGACGAAAAATAATTTACAAAAAATTTTGTTAATGTTATGTTGTTTTTTATGTTGACAGACGGACATGCATAAATCGACTCAGAAAGAGATTCTATGCATATTCTCAAAAGGA
This sequence comes from Musca vetustissima, assembly GCF_032173495.1. NCBI lineage: Eukaryota > Metazoa > Arthropoda > Insecta > Diptera > Muscidae > Musca > Musca vetustissima. Next base: position 17,088 of record NW_026881904.1, read on the forward strand.
ACCATGGGTCTATCTCGTTTTTTTTATACCCTCCACCATAGTATGGAGGGTATATTAGTTTTGTTTTTCCGTTTGTAACGCATCGAAATAATCATTTCCGACCCTATAAAGTATATATATTCTTGATCAGCGTAAAATTCTATAACGGTCTAAGCATGTCCGTCTGTCCGTCTATCTGTCTGTCTGTTGTAATCACTCTAGCGTCTAAACAAAATGAGATAGATGGCCAAAATTTTGCATAGAGTCGTCCTTTGTCTGCAGGCAGGTCAAGTTCGAAGATGGGCTTTATCGGTCCACGTTTAGGCATAGCTCCCATATAAGGGTACCCCCCATATTTTCGGTATTTTGGGGTTCTTGAGCTCGTTTTTCAACCGAATTCGCTGAAATTTGCTACATTGGGTTCTTATTGGGTACTCAATTTCTCCACAAAAAATTATAAATATAGGTCGACTTTTTCTGGTAGCCCCCATATAACGGTACCTCCTAATTTTCAGTATTTTGGGAGTTTTTTTATCGTATCTTTCGGTAGAATTAGCTGTAATTTAGTATTTTGAGTTCTTAATAGGTACCAAATCTCTCCACCAAAAATTATGAATATAGGTCAATTTTTTCGGATAGCCCCCATATAAAGGTACCCCCCAATTTTCGCTATTTTGAGGTTCTTGAGCACGTTTTTCAACCGAATTCGCTGAAATTTGGTATTTTGTAGTCGAATATGGTAACAAATTTCTCTACAAAAAAAAAATTAATATGCACCCCCTTTTTGGGGTAGTCCCTATATAACCCCTTTTTTATATTAAAATAGTTATGAAATTTGTTCCGCGTTTTAATTTTAGTTCTAAGACTCTGTTGTAATCATTTCACCTGTGGGGGATATCGAGATAAAAAAAAACTAGAACGTAAGGTTCGATAATGAACTATAACCCGTATTTAAACCTAGCCCCTGAGTGGGAGGTACCAGAAGGAGTGGACCGATATTCCCTATCTTCGAATTTGAACTAAGTTTGGAAGAAATAATAAGATTGGCAAAGTTTGGATGAAATGTAAATTTTCTGAAACGGATTTGGTCCAAAGAAACATGGGGTCTAGAACCAATATTTCGATGAGGTACATTTTCACGGTGTAAATTTTATACACCCTCATTAGCCATAAGGCCATTAAAAATTTCTGAAATTTATATTATAGTTTACATAGAAATGTCGGTATAGGTCCACTTTTTGGTATGTTCCCTATATTTTCATTTCTAGTACCTGTCAGTATATCTATGGTGGAGGGTATCCAAAGTTCGGCCCGGCCGAACTTAACGCTTATTCACTTGTTTTTTTTTTTTTTTTTTTTGGCCTGTTACAAACAAATGCACAAAGACATAATACCTTGTACCACAGTGTGGTGAAGGGTATAAAAATAAGGAAGATCTTCACCGATTGGCTTTATCCTAGTTCATACGATAGCTATACACTCACAGAGAAACGTGTAAAAATTTGGAATCGATTGGGTCATTAGTTTTTGAGTTATCGTGCCCGGCATTCGCAAAAGAGAAAAACGCGTTTAAAGTTTGAGAAGCCCTTTAGCTATCACTTGATGCTGACACAATAAATCGGCTATATCTTCAAGAGTTCTTGAGATTTGCTCTTGAAATTTTGTTAAGACATTCTTGAATTAGTGTAAATTCGAATTAAATCAAAAAAAATTTGACCCCGAGAATGGGGGGTCCCCTTAATGAAATTTTTCCCTAACGTTTAGTCGAATCAGATACAATCTTCGACTGCACGCTTTGCTGTAAAATTTGTTTTGAATCGGTACAGATATGTCCAGTACACATTTTGCTTAATTTCATCCAAATGTTACACCAAAAAGACCCAAGTCCGCCCGATTGACATTAAAAAATTTAATTTAATTTAAATTGGTTCAAATGTCTATATAGATCATATATATTGAATTTCGTCCAATTCCATTTCAATGGTCCTCCACAGATGTTAAATCTTTTCTATCTACCGACTTATGAACTTTCCTTACTAACTTTTATATTAAAATGTTCATACTCAATCTCAATACATACGATTTAGTTTCATAGATTACCGTTCAACTTCTTTGAATAGCAAGCGTCTGCAATACAAATAATTGTGTATGTTCATGTACAGTGGAGCGTATACTTTGCACCAGTGAATACATCACATATTTATTATACGCCACATAAGACTCTCCATAGAAAATTTAAACACTAAACTGTAAATTATTATTATTGTAAGGCAATAATGTAAACTACCTCCACTATTATATATCGACAAAATAAATTAGTAAACATTAAAGTAATAAAATTATACAATTACAAAAATTAAATTCGAATGGAAAATTCCCCCACACATAGTTAGAATTCTAGCTACATGGCAGAATACTTTAAAAATTATACTTCCACTAAATACGTTGACAGAATATCAAGTACTTACACACTTAACATTATATTGACTACAAATTTTTGCGGTAAACATGATTTACAAAACTGTTTGTATTATTTCGATACTTTTATGAATAACAATGAAGGCAGGAAGTTATTACGAAATCAGTTTTATGCCAATAAAAATAAATCTGAAGAGCAATATCGTAAAGAATACATGTGTGTAAATATTGTTAATTATAATATAATATTAAATTAATGGTTCGAAAATACAGCACGTGCACTAATTAAACAAAAAACCAGTAAGGAAAATTTAAAAGTCACACGGGACCGAATATATGGTACCCTTCACCACTTTGAGTACATAAAAGAAATGTTACTATCTATAATATCTTATATATAGAACAGACTTAGAATCTTGGGAGGACCATTAAGATGGAATCGAGCAAAATTAAATGTGCTATCTAGATAGATATTTGAACCAATGGAAAAACACCCATACACATACCATTCTGAAATCAATGAAAAATTGCATGTCAAGCGGTCAGGCTTGGATTCTTTGGTGTACCATTTGTATGAAATCGACTAAAATTATTTATGGGAACTATATATAAACACATGGACCTAACTGAACAACCATTGCATGCACCATTTTTTTTTATCACTCACTCTATATTCAATTAATTACCCTCTGGCAAATTTCGTGTAAATCGAACAAACATAGGCACTTCGGTGTACCATTTACATAAAATAGAATATATATATATATATATGCCCTATTTCAAAATCTGAACCGATTTCTACAAATCTTATCACACATCATTTTTTCCTCAATTACATTCGCTATGTAAAATTTGGCTCAATCGGACAAATATTGGGAGTTTGATGTATCATTCACAATAAATCGGACGTAACAATATATTGGGAGCTGTATCTAAATCTGAACCGATTTTAACAAAACTTCTCAGACATTAGTCTGGACATAATTCAGTACTCTGTTCATTATCCATTTTCAATAGAGTTCGTCCTTGGGTCAAATAAGTGAACTGTGCCAAATTTCATCCAAATCGGATCAAAAATGCTACCTGTACTTTGTTCACAATAGTACATGGACATACGGACATGTGTAAATCAACTCAGAAAGTGATTCTATGCTTATACATATTAACAATGTCAAAAGTCAAAGGAATTGAAGTATTTTATAACTAGACCTCGGATTTTTGCATATTTTTTATGCTCAAATTTTGTATTTAGGCGTTTCATGCTTTAATTGATCGATATTTGGGGTCATGTCAAAAATATGCAAAAAATATGCAAAAAATATGCAAAATATATGCAAAAAATATGCAAAAAATATGCAAAATATGCAAAAAACATGCACGGTATGCTAAATATGCGTTAAATATATAAAAAATATACAAAATATGCAATTGTCGATATGCAAAATATGCAAATATGCAAAAAATTAAAAAAACGAATTTGTGTCCTTCAAGAATTTCGATATCTTCATTATTATAAAATATGCAAATATGCCAAATCCGAGGTCTATTTATAACCGAAGTATTTTATACCGACGGGGAATTCCATGAAGTATATCGACAATTATACCAACAAATTGTTGTTATACCACACTGTGGTACAGGGTATTATGTCTCTGTACATATGTTTGTAACAGGCAAAAGGAACCTTAGGTGACACATGGTTCCGTTGAAAAAGCAAAATAGAATCACTTTCTAAGTCGATTTATGCATGTCCTGCTGACTGTCCTTGTTAAATTGTAAAAAATTAGGTCGCATTTATGATCCGAATTGGATGAAAATTGGCATACCTCACTTATTCCGCCCAAGTTTAAATCGTCAAAGAAATTGGGAAAAATGTATATATATATATATACTCTTATATATATATATACCGATTATATATATATATACCTATATATATATATACCTTATATATACCTTATATATATATACCTATATATATATATATATATATATATATATACCTTATAGTTTCGGAAAATGATTTAGATATAGCTCCACCATATATAGGGATATATTAATTTTGCACCATGTCCCTATATATCTCGATCGAAATTTGACATAATGTACTGAATTAAGCCTAGAGTGATGTCTGCCTTTTTTCGTGAAAATCGGTCCAGATTTAGCTATAGCTCCCATATATAGTTTCGTTCGATTTCATGTAAATGGTGCACCACATATATCTTGCGAGTTGCACGAAATTTGGCTTGGCATAACGTACTGAATTGAGTCTAGAATGATGACTGCCAAGTTTCGTGAAAATAGGTCATGATTTTGATATAGCTCCCATATATAGTTTCGTCCGATTTCATGTAAATGATGCACCAAAGTCCCTATATATCCTTCGATTTGCAAGAAATTTGGCATAACGTACCTAATTGAGCCTAGAATGATGTCTGTCAAGTTTCATGAAAATCGGTCCTGATTCAGATATAGCTCCCATATATAAATGGTGCACCAAAGTTCCTATATATCCTTCGAGTTGCACGAAGCTCCTTTTATTTATAGATTGATTTTAAGTAATTGACGCACCAAGGAACCAATAGGCTGATATGAACAAAACGTTCTGAAATTAGTATAACCTAACCTGTGAGAAGTTTGTTTGAAATCGCTTAATATTTGAAACGTTCTGAAATTAGTATAACCTAACCTGTGAGAAGTTTGTTTGAAATCGCTTAATATTTGGAAAAAGTTCCATATATATTTTCGCCCGATTTCAAGTAAATTGGTCATCAAACTCCTCATGTTAGTCAGAATGACAACAAATTTGGCGTACCGTACAAAATTGAGCATAGAATTACGTAGTTGCGTTTTGTAGAAGTACAGACATAGTCCAACGGATGACCTATTTATATTTGTTTGAAGTCGATTTACATACTTTATGGATAGATCTAGGTAGATTCACATTTAGATAAATATCACATACTTTATTTCATCCAATATCATGTTAATAGCCCTGTTTAACATACTCATAGTGGTGGAGAGTATCATACCCATAGTGGTGGAGGGTATCCTTACTGGTTTTTTTATCTCAATATTCCCCGAATGAATAATGATTACAACAGAGTGCTAAATCGTCTTAGAATTTCATATTTTATAGGGTGTAAACTGACAATTTCCAGTATTGAATATCCCTTCTAATATGGTGAAATATTGGGGTATATAAAAATTGGGGGATACCCTTATATGGAAGCTATTTCGATATAGTTCTGAAAATTGTGGTGCCGTTATATGAGGGTTACCAGAAAAAGTGGACCTATGTTTATAATTTTTAGTGGAGAAATTTTTTACCGGATAAAAACCTTATGTACCAAATTTCAACGAATTTCGTTGGAAAAAGCAAAAAAAGGGGGAGGAGTACCCTTATATGGGTAAACGTTAACCACTATAACCCATTTCGAACTTTATCTTCCTGCAGACAAAATGAAACTATATCCAAAATTTAGGCGATTTATCTCAATTTGCTTAGAGGCTACAGTGATTACAACAGACAAGTTTAAATCGTCAAAGAATTTTACGCTGATCAAGAATATATATATATGCTCGGAGATGATATTTTCGATTAAATCGGGTGGCGTTGTGAGCATAAAATGTAGTGTGCTCATTTTTTAACGATTTATAGTTATACCTGCGTTGCTTAAAATTGATGCATATATCGTATTTCTATACATTCTAAGAACATTTCCAGCTTATATGTCAAAGACATTACGTTTAGTCTATCAACCGGTTATTGTACATATACGAACAAAATTATTAGAAAAGGACGTATGCTCTGCTGTGTTTATATCGGTATATATCGTAATGTACCTTACAATAAGAATGTCTTGAAAATACCCAAGGTGGTAAAGGGTATCATTTTGTAGGTCCCACCTTAGTTTTGAACTTTCCCACCTCTCTTTTTTATTCCCATCTACATCTGCTTTCATGTGTGAAAATGCCTGAAGTTTGGATTAAAAAATAAACTTTTTCCGTACATATTATTAAACAAACTTTAAGTTAAAATCATATAAAATATATGTTATCCTTAACCGGAATATGTTCGTAATTACAGCTGGAAGACACACATGCCCAGATGGATTTAGCAAGTCAATATATATTTAATATTTCGTTACACAATATTGTGTTCCAAACAAAATGTCACCGAAGATGTTTTCATATTTATGACGGATTACAACACCTATTTAAATAATTTAATTGCAGCTACATTTTATTACATACTTAAATTTGAATATCTAAAACATTTATGAAGAAATATTCCTAATTGCCATACTAGTACAAACTCAATGTGGAAACCTTTAAGACAAGTACTCTTGAATTTGCAAATAAATGCGTGCGTCCGTGTGTGTGTCTGTGTGCGTGCATATGAAATACTGAATGGCATAATGTAAGGCTTAAGTGGGGTTAAGACATTACATTCACTGTTACTTATGCACATACTTATTTAAGCCAGTGCTTAGCTTTTGTCTTTCTTTGACTTTGTCGAACCATTTTATTTGTTTCGTTTCAGTTTCCCCCGCCACCACTCGTTAAGAAACAAAAACAATCTCTTTCATTACCGTTTTGTATTGCCACATATATGTAGACACATACACATGCAGACACGCACACAAACACATCCACCGAAAACGCATACTTTATTTCCTTGGCAAATGATTTTGCCATTACCCAACCATTACCATGTTCCATGAAATACTCCTCCGCTTGGGTAATGAAGATGACAAAGATGCGATGATGTTCCGTTTTGTTATTTTGGTTTTGTGCTGATGAAAAAGTCGGTTTGGAGTGGCGGTTTGCTGTTACACCGGATAAGTATGCTGTGCGTTGCTGTGATGAGACAGTGAGTGAGTGTGTGAGTCAGTCAGCCGGTGAGCATCAGCGTAGTATTTATGCACGTTGGTAATTTTATTACGTCTGAAATGTGGATGTTGCTGCTGATCATTATTATCATCGTTATAGAGAGTTCGTTGTTGCCATTTTTGCGGCAATTGTTAGTATGTCGGTTAGAAACGAGGGTGTTTTTAATATAATAGCTTGCAGAGTTGCCTTGTGCACATGAACTTTTCATGGGACGTTATGATATATGAACATAATTTAAGGTCCTACAGAGATTTAAGAATAACAAATCACATGATGAACTATGTCTCTTAAAGGAAAAATAATGGATTTGACGATTTTTTTTAAGAAACAGTTAAGAACAAATGAAAAATGCGTAAAGCTCGACCGGGCCGAACTGACAGTTACTTGAAATGAAAATTTAGTGGACATACTAAGAACTGGACCTATACCGATAATTCTACCACTCGATTATTTTAAACCATCAAACAAGTTTTAGCAATTTTTAATGACAATTTTTCCTAATATCTCAAAACTCCATAATAGTGCACCGATATTGATAAGGCATGGTAGGTAGAAACATATAAGCAAAATCCTGAAAATATTGCAGTTTAAAGGACAAAGTTATATGAGGCTATACTTAAACCAATATTGGTTACATCGTGTAGGAATAGCCCACAATTTGGAATTATATTTGTATGAGGGGAGGAGCTGTGTCTAATTGAGGGCTTACATAGTTAAAATGTGAACCCAACATTTTTGCATCATAATACCTTCCTTCACGCCAAATAATAAAAATACTAATATCATTATATGGGGCTAGGCCTAAATGTGGGTCTTTATAGTTCAATCTCGAACCTGTCATTCTAGTTTTTTATCTCGATATCCTCAGATTGATTACAACTGATTGCAAAATTGTCTTTGAATGCCTTATTTTCGAGTACTGATAACCTATATTTATAATTTTCAGTGGAGAGATTTGGTTTCCAATAAGAACTCAATGCACCAAATTTCAGTAATTCGGCTGAAAAACTTACTTAAGAACCTCACAATACCCAAAATTAGGGGGTACCCTTACATGGGAGCTACGCCTTAACGTGGGCTGATATAGCCAATCTTCGCACTTGACCTGCCTGTAAACAAAGGACGAAGATATGCAAAATTTTGGCGACTACAACAGACGGAAATACTTAAATCGTCATATAGGGAAAGCAGAACTAACCAGAGGGAAAGCAGAACTAACCAGAGTATACGCCATGCTATGATGCAGGGTATACAAAACTTGCTTGAATGCCTCAAAATACTGAATCTAGGTAGTTAAAGTAATATCATAAGTTTTACATAAACGCAGACCGTTATCTTCAATTTTCAATACGATACCATCAAAGGAGAGACACAATTGTATAGCGATTCCAAAGCTCTATTTTATATGGTTTTTATTTTTTTTTTATTTATTTATTTATTTTTTTTTTTTTTTGCAAAATAGTCAGGCTGAATCCCAGTTTGTTGCCTTGTTAACCTCGAAGTGAGGCTCCAGCGAAATTCTCATGCAGTTTATGTCGTTGGTCAGCTAAGTACTTCGCTTTGTTACAAGAGACATTTGGGTATGAAAGGTTTTTTGTATAGAAGCAATAGCTTCTGGGGAGAATATCCCAACAAAAAACTCAGGGAACTGATGAGGATCAGTGGCGTGATCCGAAACTATAGTCTTCCCTGCCTTACCCCTCGGCAAACAATGCCATACATTCCCCACTAATAAATAGTTGTTTTTTATAAAAAACAACAAACTGGGATTCAGCCTGACTATTTTGCAAAAACAAAATACAAATGGTATCCCAAATAAACCGCCAACACTACTGAAGTTGTAGACGCAGGCACGGTTAAACTGTTTGGTTTGTTGCTGTACACTAGCAACACCAACAAAGTCGTTGTGTGCATTTGTCGCGATGTATATATATATATATCCAGCGAAATTCTCATGCAGTTTATGTCGTCAACTAAGTACTTCGCTTTGTTACAAGAGACATTTAGGTATGGAAAGTTTTTTTTATAGAAGCAATAGCTTCTGAGGAAAATATCCCAACAAACAACCAGGGGAACTGATGAGGATCAGTGGCGTGATCCGAAACTATAGTCTTCCCTGCCTTACCCCTCGGCAAACAATGCCATACATTCCCCACTAATAAATAGTTGTTTTTTTTTATAAAAACAACAAACTGGGATTCAGCCTGACTATTTTGCAAAAACAAAATACAAATGGTATCCCAAATAAACCGCCAACACTACTGAAGTTTTTATTTTATTATAAAAAATATTTTAAACCAGTAAGGAAAGTTAAAAAGTCGGACGGGCCGACTATATGATACCCTTCACCACTTTGGGTACCAATCTGTAATTTATGAAAAATAATTTGTGAATCATCGAGCAAAATTTGTTAAAGATCTATATATATATATGAACACTGTACGCTAACAAAAATTTATCTTGACACAAAATCCAATTTAAAACTTGACATGCATCAATAAAGACCTAGTTCAGTACTCTGTACAAAATGTTGTTTCAATTGGATAAACTATAGGGGAGACTGGGGCACCTTCGGCACTTTTTTTTTAGAGCTCTATATCTCAGTACTTATTCAACATATATAACAACTTTATGGCTGATTTTTGTCCTCTGACACTTAATTATAAAAAATAGTACCAAAAAGATATAAAAAAATAGTATTAGTTAAAAAATTTTACAGTTTTTTAAAAAAAGTCAAATTCGCCGAATGTGCCCCAACCCGGGGTAGCTTCGGCATTTGATGGGGCACATTCGGCACCATAGTCATAGCCGGGTAATTGTCATCGCTATCAGTCTGGTTGAAATTTTGATCCTCTAAAGGCTCTGTTAGGTTTTAATACGCCACACAATGTTTGAATTATATGGCTTTATTTTCGAGCGGCGGACGTTTACAACTCAAGGTCGCACACACCATCAGAAATAGGGGTTTTCTATCGCATTTTCGTCAATACAAGCACGTTTGATCTTATATATGCAATTTCGAACCATATTAAAGGATTAGTTTTAAAAACAAACTCAACAACCTTTTACGGAAATAATATTGCACAATCTGTATATGGCCGAATGTGCCCCACTTTGAAATGCCGAATGTACCCCGAATGTACTTTTTATAGTTTTTTTCATTTTTTTCGATCAGATTTGTAAAAAGATTATATTTTTAAATATTTTTATAATAATACACATCGTAGTTAACCACTTTTTAATAATATTGTCTTAAAAATTTTAAAACTTTTATACACGAAATACTTACGAAATGGAATTGAAATATCACAGAAACATCTATAAAAATACAAAAACCTATGTATCTAAATAAGCTTATTAGCTAGAAATGTCAAACTTTGTGTCAGTTATTTATTTCGATATTCGATACCTATGTATCGAAACTAGTGATGTACGGTGAGAACTTCATATCGAAAACGCGATTGCCGAAGGTGCCCCGATGCCGAAGGTGCCCCAGTCTCCCCTATATGGGAGCTGTATCTAAATCTGAAAAGACTCCAACAAAACTTCGCATACATAAATTTGGACCTACTTCACTCCTTGGTGCTCCATTTACATAAAATCGGACGAAACTATATATGGGAGCTATATCTATATCTGAACCGATTTCCAAAAATTTTCGCATACATCAATCTGGGCCTAATTCAATACCATGTGCAAAATTTTGTCTCAATCGGAAAAATGGGTGCAGTATGGTGCTCCATTTACACAAGATCGGACGAAACGATGTATGGGAGCAATATATAAATCTGAACCGATTTCAACAAAACTTGACATGTATCAATCAAGACTTAATTCAATACTCTGTGCAAAATTTGGTCTTAATCAGACAAATGGAAGCAGGATGGTGCTCCATTTACATAAAATCGGACGAAACTATATATGGGAGCTATATATAAATCTAAACCGATTTCAACAAAACATGGCATATATCAATATAGACCTAATTCAGTACTCTGTGCAAAATTTTGTCTCAATCGGACAAATATTGGGAGTTTGGTGCACCATTTACCTAAAATTGGACGAATCTATATACGGGAGATCTATCTAAATCTGAACCGATTTTCTCCAATTTCAATAGGGTTCGTCCTTGGGCCAAAAAAGTGAACTGTGCCAAATTTGCAATATGCATATTCTCAAAGGAACCATGAGTCTATCTTGATTCCTTTTGTACCCTGAACCACAATGTGGTGAAGGGTATAAAAATGAATCGATAGTACGGCAATATAATTTAATGTTTGAAGATTATTTCATGCAAATGTTGTTGTTGGAAATGAAACTAGAAACCACTTTGAGTACATAAAAGATTTGCCCATATATACAATATCGTGTAGATAGGACAGACATATAATCTTTGGAGGACCATTGAACTGGAATTTAATACACCATTTGGATGAAAACGGATGAATTTATATATGGATGCAATATCCAAACCCAAACCGATTTCCAGCCATTACGCTAGAAAATATTTAATGTTGGAGAACAAACATAGGCTCCTCAATGCACCATTTTCATTAAATCGGACTAAAATATATATGGGATCTATATCTAAATCTGAACCGATTTCAACAAAATTACACAGATATCATGCTGGACTTAATTCTACACGCTGTGCAAACATATTTAATCGGAAATATCTTGGAAGTTTGGTGCACCATTTACAAAAATGAGACCATATGTGGGAGCTATACAAAAATCTGAACCGATTTCAACAAACCTTCATATACCTCCATCAGGACCTAATTTAATAGCCTGCACAAAATGTTGTCTCAATCGGACAAACCTTAGGGGTTTGGTACACCATTTACATAAAATCGGACGAATCTATATATGGCGGCTATATCTAAATTTAACTTGATTATAACAAAACTTCGAATACATGAATCAAGACTGAATTCAGTGCCCCAGTTACACCAGTCGCTTCGGTGAAAAAATCTGACTTAGATTTTATTTTGACGTTTAGTCTTATTCAATGCTCCCTCAAATTCCACCAACATTTGGCAACTATAGCGTTTTCAATCTACCAAACAATCATAGCTATTCGGTAGCGTAATTGAATCTTATGTTGCTGTTAAGTGTGATATTAAAGACAGTTAGTCAGATGATAAGTTATGTGTGTCTTTGTGTACGGCAGCTATTACAAAACTTACGAAAATGACAGAGAACGCTGTCGATACGACTAAATGCTTGGGGAGGGTGTTAAACTGCAAGGACAAAATAATTTAATAGACCACAGGATGGAAAATATTTTTTTGGTGTTTTTCTTTATCCTGGTCAATGACTGGTAAGAATGGATGGTCTTAAGGAAATAACAGGCGAACTACGTTTATATAAACATAAATATGGAAATAATTTATATAATTAAAAATAAGAGAGAAAGAGAGAGGGCGCACATTTGCTTTAAATTATTTCTTATTATTATTTAAAATGTATATTAATTACAGGTCAGTGTTTTGAAATTTAATTAAATCCAAAAACAGTAAGGAAAGTAGTGAAGTCGGACTGGGCCGACTATATGATACCCTTCACCACTTTGGGTATATTCAACATATGTATCCTACAAGACGTCCATTTTTCGAAGGAAAATTTACATGAAATTCAATGAACTTAAATATTCGATCTTTGTCTATATTTGAACCGACTAACATGAATCCCTACACATGTCATTCTGCAACATATGCTAAACTTTGTAAACCGATTTAAAGCAAACTTGACACACGCTATTCGGTATGTTGTACTGTTTATAGTTTAATCTCAATCAGACACTCATTGATTATTTGGTGTACTATTAACATGAATAACTCGAAAATATATATGGAAGCTATGCTATATCTATATCTGAATCGATTTCAAGAAAACTTATCAGGGAATAATTTACATAAACTTCAGTACGTTGTGTCAATCGGCTATGGATCTTTAGTGCACTATTTACCTAAAATCGCGCGAAAATATATATGTGAGCTATATCTAAATCTGAACAGATTTTCACAAAACTTAGCACACATCATTCTATACTTAATTCCGTACGCTATGCCAAAATTCGTGCAAATCGAAACTATATATGGGAGCTATATCTAAATCTGAACCGATTTTCACGAAACTTAGCACACGTTATTCTACACTAAATTCAGTACGGTATGCCAAAATTCGTGCAAATCTAAAGATTTTAAGGGACTTTGGTGCACCATTTACAAAAAATCAAGCGAAACTATATAAGAGCTATATCTAAATCTTAACCGATTTTCACGAAACTTAGCACACGTCTTTCTAGACTTAATTCAGTACGGTATGCCAAAATTCGTGCAAATGAAGAGATTTCCAGGGACTTTGGGGCACCAATTACCTAAAATCGGGCAAAACTATATTTGGGAGCTATATCTAAATCTGAACCGATTTTCACAAAACTTAGCACACGTCTTTCTAGACTTAATTCTGTACGCTATGCCAAAATTTGTGCAAATCGAAAGATTTTCAGGGACTTTGGTGCACCATTTACCTAAAATCGGGCAAAACTATATACGGGAGCTATATCAAAATCTTAACCGATTTTCACGAAACTTAGCACACATCATTCTATACTCAATTCAGTATGGTGTGCCAAATCGAAAGATATATAGGGACTTTAGTGCACCACTTACCTAAAATCGGGCGAAACTATATATGGGAACTATATCTTAATCTGTACAGGTTTTCACGAAACTTAGCACACATCATTCTAGACCTAATTTCGTACGCTATGCCAAAATTCGTGCAAATCGAAAAATTTTCTGGGACATTGGTGCCCCATTTACCAAAAATTGGGCGAGACTATATATATGAGAGCTATATCTAAATCTGACCCGATTTTCACGAAACTTAGCACACATCATTCTAGACTTAATTCCGTACGCTACGCCAAAATTCGTGCAAATAGAAAGAATGTCTGGGACTTTGGTGCACTATTTACCAAAAATCGGGCGAAACTATATATAGGAGCTATATCTAAATCTGAACCGATTTTCACGAAACTTAGCACACATCATTTTATTTTGCCAAAATTTTCGAAGGATATATAGGGACTTTTGTGCGCCATTTACCAAAAATCGGGCGAAACTATATATAAGAGCTATATCTAAATCTGAACCGATTTTCACGAAACTTGGCACACATCTATCGAGGCTCAAGTGAGTACGCTATGCCCAATTTCGTGCAAATGGAAAGATTTTCAGGGTCTAATATGGGAGCTATATCTAAATCTGAACCGATTTTTCCCAATTTCAATAGGATTCGTCCTTCAGCCAAATAAATTTTTTAATAATAAGTACTTTGTTTACAATTTAACATTAGATATTATAAAAGTGCATATTCTCAAAAGGAACCAAATTCCTTTTGCCTGTTACAAACATATGCACAAAGACATAATACCCTGTACCACAGTGTTGTGAAGAGTATAAATACCTACAGTGCAATTATCATTAAACTTTGGCAAATTAAAATAAACGAAACGTCAATTTATTTTCTCTTTTCTTTAATTTTTTTCATTTTTATACCCTTCACCACACTGTGGTACAGGGTATTATGTCTTTGTGCATATGTTTGTAACAGGCAAAAATAATCGAGATAGACCCATGGTTCCTTTTGAGAATATGCATAGAATCACTTTCTGATTCGATTTATGCATGTCCGTCCGTCTGTCCGTCTGTAGATGTTAAATTGTAAACAAAGTACAGGTCGCATTTATGATCCGAATTGAATGAAATTTGGCACAGCTCATTTGTTTGGCCCAAGGACGAACCCTATTGAAATTGGGAAAAATCGGTTCAGATTTAGATATAGCTCCCATATATATTTTCGTCCGATTTAATGTAAACGGTCCCTATATATCTTCCGATTTGCACGAAAATTGGCACAGCGTAATGAATTAGTCCTTGAATGATGTGTGTAAAATTGCATAAAAATCGGTTCAAATTTAGATATAGCTCCCATATATATCTTCGTCCGATTTAAGTTAAATTGTGTACCAAAGTCCCTATATATCTTTCGATTTGAACAAAATTTGGCACAGCGTAATGAATAAGGTCTAGAATGATGTATGCCAAGTTTCGTGAAAATCGGTCTAGATTTAGATATAGCTCCCATATATATCTTCGTCCGATTAAAGGTAAATTGTGTACAAAAGTCCCTATATATCATTCGATTTGCACAAAATTTGGCATAGCGTATTAAATAAAGTTTAGAATGATGTGTGCAAAGTTTCGTGGCAATCGGCACAAATTCAGATTTCGCTCCCATATAAAGCTTCGCCCGATATTAGGTAAATAGTCCACTAAAGTCCCTGGAAATCTTTTGGTATAGCGTACTGAATTAAGACTAGAATGATGTGTGCAACTTTTCGTGACAATCGGTTCAGATTTAGATATAGCTCCCATATATATATTTTCATCCGATTTAAGGTAATTGGTGTACCAAAGACCCTATATATCGTTCGATTTGCACGAAATTGGACATAGAGTACTGGCATTTGGGTCTATAATAATTTGTGCTGTTTCATGAAAATCGGTTCAGATTTAGATATAGCTCCCATATATATTTTCGCCCGATTGTAAGTAATTGGTGCACCAAAGTCCCTGGAAATCTTTTCATTTGCACGAATTTTGGCATAGCGTATTGAATTAAGTCTAGAATGATGTGGCAAAGTTTCGTGAAAATCGGTTCAGATTTAGATATAGCTCCCATATATATTTTCGTCCGATTTTATGTAATTGGTGCACCAAAGTCCCTATATTTCTTTCGATTTGCACGAATTTTGGTATAGGGTACGTTGCTAAGCACTTCGCTTCGTTACAAGAGACATTTGGGTTTGAAAGGTTTTTTGTATAGAAGCAATAGCTTCTGGCGAGAATATCCCAACAAAAAACTTAGGGAACTGGTGAGGATCAGTGGCGTGATCCGAAACTATAGTTTTCCCTTCCTTATCCCTCGGCAATCAATGCCATACATTCCCCACTAATAAATAGTTGTTTTTTATAAAAACAAAATACAAATGGTATCCCAAATAAACCGCCAACACTACTGAAGTACTGAATTAAGTCTAAAATGATGTTGCTAAGCTGCGTGAAAAGATCCATAGCAAGGCCGAATGACACAACGTACTGAAGTAATAAAAATTAGTCTCTGGCAATTTTCCCTGAAATCGGTTCAGATATATTAATATAACAAAAACGCGTCGTCTGTTGGGATACATATGTAGAATATACCTAAAGTGGAGAAGGGTATCATATAGTCGGCCCAGCCCGACATTACTACTTTCCTTACTGGTTTTGCTTTGTTTTATGTAATTTTATAAGTACAGTTAATTAAAAGTTTAAAACATATTCCAATGGTGTTTGTTTACATTATTAATACATGAGTCGGTGTGTGTGTGTTTGACTATGTGTGAGGTTTATGCGGGATTTACAGCCTATTGAAAGCATTAAATATTTATATTGGCTCATAAATATACGAGAATCTGTTGTTGCTCTCAAGTAATAATTTCATGCTGTGTGATAAAACTTTTCTCATTGAGAATTTTAAAGACTTTTCTTAAGAAAACCAATATTGTTGCAAAAGCAAAGTTCCCATGAAATTGAAATATTGTAGCAGACCAAACACAAGTACACGCACTCACACAGCCACATGAGTGCTGGTTTTTGCTTTGTAAATTTATTAATGCATTATATTAGAATAAATTTAATTTTCTTAAAATTTTGTGATAATGGATGCATTAACAAATATTTTACTAGACAATTAAGAACGATATTTTGATTAGATAAACAAAAGATTTTATGCCGTAGTTTATGGACGCCATTAAATATTATGCATAATAATTTTCAAGTTAAACATACTATATTGCAATAATGGAGTATTGCCAAGACTGGAGAGAAGACTATATATAGGAGGTGTGGTCAAAACTAACCGCCAAGAAATAATAACCAGTTGACTTTTTATTTATTGACGTGCTTTTTCGGTTTTGGTTCTTTAAAATATTTCCACTGAGGGGATTATTGGTTATGGTTTCGGCACTAATTATCAACATTTTTATACCCTTCACCACACTGTGGTACAGGGTATTATGTCTTTGTGCATATGTTTGTAACAGGCAAAAATAATCGAGATAGACACATGGTTCCTTTTGAGAATATGCATAGAATCACTTTCTAAGTCGATTTATGCATGTCCGTCCGTCTGTCCGTCTGTCTGTCCATGTTAAATTGTAAACAAAGTACAGGTCGCATTTATGATCCGAATTGGATGAAATTTGGCATAGGTCACTTTTCGGTCCAAGGACGAACCCTATTGAAATTGGGAAAAATAGGTTCAGATATAGATATAGCTCCCATATATATATATATATATATATATATATATATTTAACCGATTTAATGTAAACGGCCCCTAAATATCTTTCGATATGCACGAAATTTGGTACAGCCTAATCATTTAGGTCTAGAATGATGTCTGCCAATTTTCGTGAAAATCGGTCCAGATTTAGATATAGCTCCCATATATAGTTTCGTCCGATTTCATGTAAATGGTGCCCCAAAGTCCCTATATATCTTTCGATTTGCACGAAATTTGGCATAACGTACTGAATTGAGCCTAGAATGATGTCTACTAAGTTTCGAGAAAATCGGTTCAGATTTAGATATAGCTCCCATATATAGTTTCGTCCGATTTAAGGTAAATGGGTCTCCAAAGTCCCTATATATCTTTCGATTTGCACGAAGTTTGGCATAATGTACTGAATTAGGTCAAGAATGACGTGTGCCAAGTTTTGAGAAAATCGGTTCAGATTTATATATAGCTCCCATATATATTTTCGTCCGATTTAAGGAAAATGGGTCTCCAAAGTCCCAATATATCTTTCGATTTGCACCAACGTTGGCATAACGTACTGTCTGCCAAGTTTCGTGAAAATAGGTCAAGATTTAGATACAGCTCCCATATATAGTTTCGTCCGATTTCATGTAAATGGTGCACCAAAGTCCCTATATATCTTTCGATTTGCACGAAATTTGGTACAGCCCAATTATTTAGGTCTAGAATGATGTCTGCCAAGTTTCGTGAAAATCGGTACAGATTTAGATATAGCTCCCATATATAGTTTCGTCCGATTTCATGTAAATGGTGCACCAAAGTTTCTATATATCTTTTGATTTGCACGAAATTTGGCATAACGTACTGAATTAAGCCTAGAGAGATGTCTGCCAAGTTTGGAGAAAATCGGTCCAGATATAGATATAGCTCCCATATATAGTTTCGTCCGATTTCATGTAAATGGTGTCCAAAGTCCCTATATATCTTTCGATTTGCACGAAATCTGGCATAACGTACTGTCTGCCAAGTTTCGTGAATATAGGTCAAGATTTAGATATAACTCCCATATATAGTTTCGTCCGATTTCATGTAAATGGTGCACCAAAGTCCCTATATATCCTTCGATTTGCACGAAATTTGGCATAACGTACTTAATTGAGCCTAGAATGATGTCTGCCAAGTTTCGTGAAAATCGGTCCAGATGTAGATATAGCTCCCTTTTATTATAGATTGATTTTAAGTAATTAACGTACTAAGGAACCAGTAGGAACATAACGTTCTGCAATTAGTACAACCTAACCTGTGACAAATTTGTTTGAAATCGCTTAATATTTGGATAGAGCTTCCATATATATTATATCAAACTCCTCA
>NW_026881905.1:0-35768 GCF_032173495.1 Musca vetustissima
CATGAGCCAATTATATGTCAATATCGTCAGCAACCTCTCTGATAACTGTTCGAAAAATCAACCAAAATCATTTTCTCAATGTTTCCTCTCGGATTTCCTTAAAACGGAAAGTAATAATAGTAGACCCTCCAACAGTTACAATGACTTTATTAAACCAAACTTTATACTGTGACTTTGATCCGTTTTCGAATAATAAAAACAGAAGAGATGAGAAAAACGGATATGTAAAAATTTCAGATGGGCAATGTTTAGATTCAAACACAATTATAGAATTTCATAGTTTAAGTGTAATGTGAAAAATTTCTTATAAAAGAATCTAATTATGGTAGAGCTACTTTCAAGGTTTCGTAGAATATATAACTTTCTTACTAGACTTATACTAATCATTAGCAAGGGTTTATACAATTTCCACGTTTTGAATTATATAGACAAAACTTGGAAATATTTGGAATTTGTATGCTTCCACTCACACATATTTAAAAATAAATTCTAATTGAAACATAATGACATTCAAGGTTGCTTATAACTACATATCAACGCTTATACGTTTTATAACACCGCAGTACAAAATTGTCTTTAAATGGATCTTTCAATGGTGCGTATAACTAATGTTAATACGTATACGCGCTGCATTTTTATTTCGATTTTCGATTTGAAATACATTCTTTATAATGCGAATTATCTAAAAAATTATTAATTTGTATAGGTTTATGTTTAGATATTCAGCACCTCTCCCAGGATACTTTATATCATAAAAGATATCATATATTAAGAATATTTTCAAAATATGTTTAAAAAAATTTATATTTCAAAGGCACCTTCAAGAAAATCGTATATTATAAAATACTCTTTATATTCATCTCATTAAAAATATATCTTTACAAAGGATATTCAAAACAACTTCTGTTCAAAAATATATTTGGATGAAATCTGCAAAAGATGAATTCTTTAAAAATACAAAAAAAAATCTTTACATTCATCTAATGTTTTTACCACTAATATTTTCATAATAGTTTTTAGTTTTCTTTCCTTGACGGGATTAAAAATAATCATTAAAAATGATTATAGTCTTTCCACGTTTTGAATTATATCGACATATATTTGGAATTTGTATGCTTCCACGCACGTATTTTAAAATAAATTCTAATTAAGATGTAACTAGTTTCAAGGGTGTGTATGACTGATGCGAAATCGTATACGTTTTATAATGCCTCATAAATGATCTTCATAATAAATCTTTCAAGAGTGCGTATAACTAATGTCAATACGTATACGCTCTATATTTGTTATTTAGATTTTCGATTTGAAATAATTACTTCATAATGCAATTGGTCTAAACTATTATAATTCATTTTTGAATAACTATGTTTAGATATTCAGCACATCTCCCAGGATACTTACTAAACGATATCATATATTAAGAAATATTCAAAATATTTTTTAAAATATATTTTAAAGGAATCTACATAAAAGTCATATATTTTAAATATATAAATTATTCTTCATATCCATCTCATCACAAAATGAACTTCACAATGGATGAAGATTTTCCAAGTTCATGTGTAACTAATGTCAATACGTCAATAGTTATACCCTTCACCACACTGTGGTACAGGGTATTATGTCTTTGTGCATATGTTTGTAACAGGCAAAAATAATCGAGATAGACCCATGGTTCCTTTTGAGAATATGCATAGAATCACTTTCTGAGTCGATTTATGCATGTCCGTCTGTCCGCCTGTCCGTCCGTCTGTCCGTCCGTCCATGTATTTTTGTTAACAAAGTACAGGTCGCATTTATGATCCGATTTGGATGAAATTTGGCACAGGTCACTTAATTGGCCCACGGACGAAACCTATTGAAATTGGAGAAAATCGGTCCACGTTTAGGCATAGCTCCCATATAAGGGTACCCTAAAATTTTCGGTATTTTGAGGTTCTTGAGCGCGTTTTTTAACTGAATTCGCTGAAATTTGGTACTTTGAGTTTTTATTGGGTAGCAAATCTCTCTACCAAAAATTATAAATAAAGGTAAATTTTTTCGGATAGCCCCCATATAAGGGTACCCCCAAATTTTCGGTATTTTGAGGTTCTTGAGCGCGTTTTTTAACTGAATTCGCTGAAATTTGGTACATTGAGTTCTTATTGGGTAGCAAATCTCCCTACCAAAAATTATAAATAAAGGTGCATTTTTTCGGATAGCCCCCATATAAGATTACCCCCAATTTTCGGTATTTTGGGGGTTTTGATAGCATTTTTCGACCGAATTTGTTGAAATTTGGTACTTTGTGTTCTCATTGGGTAGCAAATCTCCCTGCCAAAAATTAAAAATAAATGTCCATTTTTTCGGATAGCCCCAATATAAGGGTACCCCCAATTTTCGGTATTTTCAGGTTCTTGGGCTTGTTTTCTAACTGAATTCTCTGAAATTTTGTACACTGGGTTCTTACTGGGTACCAAATTACTCCACTAAAAATTATAAATATAGATCTAGTTTTTCTGGTAGTCCCCATATAACGGTACCCCAAATTTTTGGTATTTTGGGGGTACTGATCGAATTTTTCAACCCAATTGACTGTAATTTAGTACGTCGAGTTCTTATTAGGTAGCACATCTCTACACTATAAATATTGGTCAATTTTTTCTGGTACCCCCAAGTTTTGAGGTTCTTGAACCAATTTTTTTTCTGGCACAGGATATTATGTTTTTGTGCATATGTTTGTAACAGGCAGACGGAAACGAGACTGACACATACGACTTCTGTTAGGATTCATTTGTTGAATATACCTAAAGTGGTGAAGGGTATCATATAGTCGGCCCCGTCCGACTTTACTACTTTCCTTACTGGTTTTTATTTAGATTTTTGATCTGAAACAAATACTACAATTGGTATAAAATATTGATTGAATTGAATATATCATATTTTAGAAATATTCCTAACAAATTTCATTAAAAAATATATTTAAAAGAACCCTACATAAAATATTATTTTATAAATTATTTTTTACAAAATTATTTCCAATTTTAATTTAAAATGAATACTGCATAATGTAATTGGTAGACAAAATTATAATTTATTTTTGTAAGATTATCTTCCAGTTCACTGAACGATACCACACTTTGAAGAAATATTCAAAATTAATTTTCTAAAAAAATATAATTCAAGGGAATTTTGCTAAAAGTCTTGTATTAAAAATATAAATTAGTCTTCATATCCATCTTAAGTCCTTACCACACAATTATTTTCATAATAGTTTCGTAGTTTTCTTTCCTTGACAGTCCTTTCAATTTCCTAAGTCACTTTCAAACAACTCAACAAAGACTGAATCTATGGAAAACAAATTTAAAAATTGTTGCGGTTTCTTGTTTTGTGTTCTCGACTCAAAAAAAAAGGAATATTAAGAGCTCAGCAAGAAAAGTTCGAAAGGAAAAAAACAACACATACACATGCATGATTGTGGTTTCTTACAAGGAAAAAGGAAATTATAACTAAACAAGATTTTAAGAGTATACTTTCAGGCATGTGTTGTATACACGAGAAACCACAAAGTTATTTTGCTAATATTTGTTTAGTGTGCGAGTCTGAGGGAGTGTGTGTGTGTAAAAATGATTGATGTTATATAACGTAAGGGTTATTATGGCATTATTATAAAGAATTATGTGTTATATAAATTGAAAATATTTTAAGTTTTGTGTGATGGACTGAAAATAAGAATATTAATGTAATTATTGGAATTCTATAATACTGTTTAGTTGGTGAAATTGAAAATAATTAGAATTCTATTAAAATTGTAATAATATTAGAATACTCAACATTTAATCAATTATATATAAGAAAATTGTACATAAGTACTAAACATATTTTTATACCCTACACAACTATGTTGTCAGGGTATTATAGCTTTGTGCAGCCCCAAAAGTTTGTAACCCCGCGAAATATTGATCCTAGACCCACCATTAAGTACACCGATCGTCATACCTCGACTAGCTGAGTCGATCTAGACATGTGTGTCCCTCCGTCCGTCCGTCCGTCTGTCCATTATAATTTGTAAACACGATACAGGCCACAGTTATGGACCAATCTTCATTAAATTTAGCGTGTAGGATGGGTTCTGGCCAATGAAGACCCCTATTGTTAATATTTAGGTGATGAAATGGACCAAATACTACATTTTTGTCGGTTTTTCCGGTCGCTCCAGAGGGCGCTTTTATGGCCCTAACACCGCGAAATTTTCCATGGAGAAGGGGATCAGGCCAAAGAATAAGCATGCCTGTTTTGATAAAGATCGGCCAATATTTAGCGGGTCAAATGGACCCTGACTTTTGTGTGAAAATTTACAAAATTTGTATTCTTTATCGTATATATTTACGGAACTATAGCGCTGATCGCTGTTCCAAGAGGTTCTAGTTATGGTCAAGGACAACGCCTATAATTTTCGGTGATGATCAGATAATAATTTTGGAATGAAGGGGACCGAAAACTTAGATTTTGTGTTATTTTGTAGTCGATCGATATACCCTAAATGAAAGCCGAACATCACAACACAACCCACGGTGAAGGGAATCTGGACAATAGCTGTACTGAATACTCGTAATATTCGGAAAATATGTCAATGTGAGGAAAATGTGCTGTTTACCTCTAATCGGGCAAGAGGGTGCAAATATCACGAAATATTGCCCAGGCTCGGAATATAGATCCGCAGAAAATTTGAGTTCCGTGGTAATTGTGTAGGGTATCGTATGGTCGGCACCGTCCGACTATACTGCTCCGCTCACTGGTTTTATATAAATTTAAGATTTAATTAATATAATTATTCAAAGCATACAGGGTTGCCCATATTCGACGGACCCATGTTTTTTTTTGTAAATCAAAGAAAAAAATAAAAATTTGGCGGTTGGAAATGTTAATCATTTAATTTGTTCCAAGTAGATTTGTTTACATCAATTTTTGAATATGATAACTCTCAAATGGCCGCCTCTGGCGTTGATGACGTATTGTGCCCTTTTTGCTGCATTTTCCATCGTTTTTGCCAACATTTCGGCCGGAATAGCGGCTATTTCTTCACGAATGTTGTCCTTGAGCTCTTCTATGGTCCTTGGCTTGTTAACGTAAACCTTTGACTTCAAATATCCCCACAAGAAGAAGTCAGGCGGCGTCAAATCGGGCGAACGCGGTGGCCAGTCCAAATCACCACTTTTGGGGACGGAAACAAATTCTTCAGAAAATCGATTGTTATGCGACTTGTGTGCGGTGGAGCGCCGTCTTGTTGAAACTAGAATTGCCTCATGCGCTTTCGACGAATAATTGGCATCACATAATTGATCATCATGTCACAATAACGCTCCTGATTGATGGTAACAGCATGCCCATTTTCATTTTGGAAGAAAAACGGCCCAATAACCGTTTTCGCACTAACGCCGCACCAAACTGTGACTTTTTCGTCATGAAGAGGCACTTCTTGAATCTCCAGAAGATTTTCAGTGGCGTAAAAATGGCAATTTTGCTTATTTACGGTCCCAT
Organism: Musca vetustissima; assembly: GCF_032173495.1. Lineage (NCBI taxonomy): Eukaryota > Metazoa > Arthropoda > Insecta > Diptera > Muscidae > Musca > Musca vetustissima. The sequence goes on from NW_026881905.1 coordinate 5,521, forward strand.
TCAATGTGAAATGGGCTTCATCGGACATGATAATTTTGTTCCAAAATTGCTCGTCATCTTCGGCCATTTCGATGACTCTTTGGGCCCGTTCCAATCGACGAGGCTTGTCCGCAGGCAACATTCTTTGCGTCAATTGAATTTTGTACGGGAACAAATGCAAATCAATGCGAATAATCCGTTGTAAAGTGGACCGAGCCATGCCCAACTGCTGAGAACGGCGGTTTTGGGGTGTTCTTGGGGACTCCTCAACACTGGCTTGTACGGCAGCGATATTCTCGGTCGATCGCCTTGGTCGACTTTTATATGGCCTCTTCGGATTAGAAAGAGCCTTACCAGTCGAAAATTTTTCGTATAAACGAATATAAATGAAAATAAATTCAAATTGAATTGAAGGGGATTTAATGTTGAATTTCTTCAAACAAGACATCATTTTTATAAAATCTATAAATAAACATGATATTTCATTCTCAATCCATTCTATTCCAAATTTTCTACGAAAAAAAACTTTGTAAGGCTATGCACATACATTACAAAAAATCTTCTTCGCATAACATTTCAGCCCTAAGTGCAATTTACCACCAAGTACATTAGCGCGTATTAGTGTTGTCAATACTTATACGATATATGTATATGTATAAATAGCAAAAAACATAAGCATGTGTAATCAATTATTATTGCATGCTTTTAGGCCACATTTAAAAATCATATAAGCAATTTATACGGAAGTTGTTTTTTTGTACGTATAGAAAAAATGCAGTAATTGTAAAATAATCACAATTGGATTATAATTCTAAAACAAGGATTTTAAATTGATTTTAATGGATTAGGAGAGGATAACATGTTTGTATAGATAAGCAGCAAATCTGTGCAGATAAGCAATAGATTATTATATTATAATTTATGTAATATTATAATAAATGTAATAAAATGAGACAACTTTATAAGGATTGTCTAAATTTTAGATGTGAAGCAATTACATCCAAAAAGTATGCAATATGAATGTGTAGAAAAATTAACATGGAAAAATATGCACTGAAAATATTTTATGTATATACTCTAAGTGAATTAAAACTTATAAAAGTGATTGTAGACATTGTGAGTGTATTAAAAAAACGGTCAAATATAAGAAGGAAAAACAAAACAACGACATCCTTAAAGTATGTAATATTAATGCGTACAACCACCATCTTCTAGTAAAAAAGTATATGTAGAAAATATTAAAGGACTATGTATATAAATTTAACCAGTGAGCGGAGCAGTATAGTCGGACGGGGCCGACCATACGATACCCTACACAACTACCACGGAACTCAAATTTTCTGCGGATGTTTATTCCGAGCCTGGGCAATATTTCGTTATATTGGCATCCTCTTGCCCGATTAGAGGTAAACAGCACCTCTTCCTCACACTGAAATATTTTCCGAATATTACGAGTATTCAGTACAGCTATTGTCCAGATTCCCTTCACAGTGGGTTGTGTTGTGATGTTCGGCTTTCATTTGTGGTCTATATATCGACTCGAAAATAACACAAAAAATTAAGTTTTCGGTCCACTTCATACAAAAATTATTATCTGATCATCACCGAAAATTATAGGCGTTGTCCTTGACCATAACTGGAACCTTATGGAACATTTCAAGGCGATCAGCGCTATAGTTCCGCGCTCTAGAGTGATAATGGGTTACTAAATAATATACGGATACGGAGATACCTGTAAATATTTAGGTGTAACTCCCACATCCGAGCACATACAACAATATACTTGGTATTAATTTAAAGGTCAACCACTCCTCTTGGATATAATATCAACTTCTCGGGTCTATGTCATTCAGGGGTAAATATATACGCTATAGAATACAAATTTTGTCATTTTTCACACAAAACTCAGGGTCCATTTGACCCGCTAAATATTGACCAATCTTTATAAAAACAGGCATGCTTATTCTTTGGCCCGATCCCCTTCTCCATGCAAAATTTCACGATGTTCGGGCCATTATTGCGGCCTCTGGAGCGACCAGAAAAACCGACAAAAATTTAGTATTTGGTCCATTTCATCCCCTAAATATTAACCGATCTTTCCCAAAAACAATAGGGGTCTTCATTGGCCAGAACCCATCCTACATGCAAAATTTCGTGAAGATTGGTCCATAACTGTGGCCTGTATCGTGTTTACAAATTATAATGGACAGACGGACGGACGGACGGACACACTAGATCGACTCTAGATCGACTCAGCTAGTCGAGATATGACGATCGGTATACTTAAAGGTGGGTCTAGGACCAATATTTCGCGGCGTTACAAACTTTTGGGGCTGCACAAAGCTATAATACCCTGACAACATAGTTGTGTAGGGTATAAAAAGTTCACTATGTGTCGAACCCCCTAAAAGAACGTTGGTTTTTTAGGTGGATCGATATGGTATTAACCTCCCCCATAGAGTGAAGTACATATGAAATATGTCATTGTTTTGCAATGACTTGGAATAGTCCAAGTCATAAAACACCTCTTTACTGAAAAGTATCTATATAGGTCCCATTTTCGGAATTTTAAAAAGATTAAGCAGTATTTGTCCATCGTGTTTTCGAAATAGTGTCCTGTTTTGACATAGCCTACATATTTAGCTCCCTGTGTTTTACAGGGTTTTAGTTTGATTTTGCATTGAAATTGCTGTAATTAGGCAAACCGGCTTCAGGGGAAACTAAAAAAATTGTTTTGACTAATAATTCCACTCGACCGTTTTTACTTTTTATACCCTTCACCACACTGTGGTACAGGGTATGTATTATGTCTTTGTGCACATGTTTGTAACAAGCAAAAGGAATCGAGATAGACCCATGGTTCCTTTTGAGAATATGTATAGAATCACTTTCTGCATGTCCGTCCGTCCATGTATTTTTGTGAAAAAAGTACTGGTCCCATTTATGATCCGATTTGGATGAAGTTTGGTACATGTCACTTATTTGGCCCAAGGACAAATCCTATTGAAATTTGAGAAAATCGGTTCAGATTTAGATATAGCTCCCATATATAGTTTCGTCCGATTTCAGGTAAATGTGGCACAAAACTCCCAATATTGGTCCGATTGAGCCTTAATTTTGCACATAGTATTGGAGTAGGTTTACATTGGTGTATGCCAAGTTTGGTTGAAATCGGTTCAGATTTAGATATAGCTCCTATATATAGTTTCGTCCGATTTCATGTAAATGGTGCACTAAGCTCCCAATATTGGTCCGATTAAAACAAAATTTTGCACAGATTACTGAATTAGGTCCAGATTGATGTATCCGATGTTTTGTTGGAATCGGTTCAGATTTAGATATATATTTCATTTATGTAAATGGCGCACCGAGGATTCTATGTTTGTTCTATATTCACGAAATGTTGCTGCGTATATTGAATTTAGTCTAGAATGATTTTGTTAAGTTTGAAATCGGTTCAGATTTAAATATAGCTCACATATATACTTTAGTCCGATTTTATGCCAATTGTGCAAATAGAGGAGCCTATGTCTGTCCGCTTTACATGAAATACAGCATAGCGTATTGGATTGAAGACGTTTCAAGTTTAAATATAGTTTCCATATATATTTTCATCCGATTTCATCATAATGATGTACAAAATAACTAAAGTTTGTCCGCTTAGGACTAATTAATGCACTACTTACCAAATCGAACCTAGAATAACGTCTATTGGATTTTGTGTCGAGATAAATTTTTGGATAGCGCATAGTGTTCAGCATTCCAAATGGTGGATGCCACGGTTGCTCAAAGACGCCCATTTATATATATAGATCTTATACATATTTTGCTCGATGATTAACATTAAATTTTTCATAGATTTCATATTGGTATCTGTGTGGTTTGTTTTAACATAGTTCAAATATCTTCAACTTCACGCACTTAATTTCGTTAGATTCCATTCAATGGTCCTCCAAAGATGATATGTATATCCTATCTAAAGGATATTGTACATATGAACATCTCTTATATGTACCCAAAGTGGTGAAGGGTATCATATAGTCGGCCACGTCCGACTTTTGAACTTTCCTTTCCAAAGTTTGAAATATTATATATAAATAAAATGTTATACCACGTAATAGTATAACATTCTATCCTAAATGTATACTTAACCCTTTGTGGTCCAATATTGGCCACAGGCAACAAAATATTTTGGAGTTTATGTTCAATATGTAGCTAGTAAATATATATTTTTGGATTGCATATGTCAAAGACTGACAATAGACGACACATATAAAAATCTAAAAATCGTGTTTTTGATCAGGTTATGAGATTTTCAATATTCGAACACGAATTGTATGGAAGGTGCCATCAGAACTTCCTTTGATTCTTGTAAAAAAGAAAAACAGAATAATTAAAAATTATTTTTTCGTCGATATTGCATTTGGTTTACTTGATGTTGGACTTTTATTTTTCAAAATAAATATCCGACAGCAAGAATGTAGCGACGTCAAATGTTGTTCATATCCTATTTAGGATAGTTGCATTAAATCTGTGCGCAGAAAATAGTTCTATGATCACGGAAAATCGGTGTTCAAAGGGTTAATAACAGGGACAGTTGAAATCTGCAATCAATTTCTAATTGTAATCTTAATAAAATAAAAAAAAATATTCTAAAATTATGCTTCATAATACAGAGTAAGAAAATTACTCCCATAAAGTATGCTATATAAAAGACGTGATATTATTTTCCGCAAGTTTAGGATAAGTTTGTTTTAAACATATGTACATAACAACAATTTTGACTATATATAACATTTATTTATATTATAATTGTACCCACAATGTATGCTATGAAAATTGTAATAAAATAAGCAATGAAATCGGTCATTTAATTCAAATTATGTACTATAATAATATGTTATTGTGTTATTGAGTATATAAAAATAGGATGAATGATATTTATATACTCCAAAACTTTAAAATAGCAATAAAAATATTACATAACACAAAGACAATGCATCATAAATGTATGCTAGTGGATCCCAAAAGTATACTACATATAAAAATATATGAGTTCATAAAAATATAAAAACATACTTAATATACTTCTATTATAATTATGAAATTGTTTAAGACTGTAATATAATATAAAATTATGCCATCCACAATGTACGGTATTAAAATGTGGTGTTTATATGTGTTACTTATAATAAGTATTATAATACGTAATATATATATGTGAGCATGTTATAAAAATATGTATAAGTAAATATAATTTTATTTTATCTAAGGGAAATAATATATATTTGTGATAAATAAAATAATAATAATATAAAAAAGCCCAAAAGTATACTAATAAACATCATATTTATTTTGCATAGAATAAATAAATGTCAAAAATAATAATATTCTAGAATTATACAACCGATAAATGATCCAACAATTAATCGATTATAACTCCTGAATATGTGCTATTAAAAATTGTAATAACAACTAACTCATACTCGTATATCTGTAACAAAAATATGAAAATATTGAATGTATAATTTATTTCTTTACTATTCTATATTTCATTTATTTTTTTATAACTCAAAAGTATGCAACATATATGTGTATATAATTTTTCCATAATATATGCTTATAAAAATATATACATTCCATTTAAGACAAATGTCAAAATTAAAATATTCTAAAATTGTACCAGATTAAATTTATCTAACACAAAAAAACTATAACTAACACCTAAAGGTATGCTATAAAAATTTGCATATATAGAACACCGTTTATAAAATTGTATCATCCTCCTCCTCAATATTTTTAAATATTAAATGATGTAATAAAAATCCCAGTCACAAACAAAACAAACAAAAATCGCATATTTAACCGTTAAGTCATGTTTGGAATTCAATATATACAATATAGCATATTTTAAGGCTCCCAGCATGTTTGATATGAGTAAACAATGTGATTGAATATGGAAAATATATAACACAGAACAGAATGTAAAACTAAAAACAAAATATGGAATGATTTATTTGTGTGTTGCACAAAGAAAGAAAAAAATTCTGAGCAAAAAACTGCTTAAACAAATATTTTATAACCTACACTATATGAAGTACAGCCCTTTGGTATATTACCGAATATCAATACCGTAGAACCCATATACCAGTTCAAACTATCCCTATATTTCTCATGTAAATTATTTCTCTGTAATGAACATTTTTCCTATACGAAAGCATTTGAGTGCCTACCTCGCCCTGTTACCATATTGAAAAGCTCCACTGTATGAAATAAATCCCAGCAAGCTGTCATTTCAATCAACCATAAAACTGTTACCAATACTATTTCGTCCCCCCAAATAAACCCCAAAAACAAGTTTCACCATTACTATCCAAAAAAAGTAAACCCACACAAAATAAAATCAAAAAAATGTTCTTTTTTCCCTCATTTAACACTTCACAGCTGTAGAAGACTTTCACAATTTTTGGATTTATTGAATGTGCCGCGATATCATCATCACCACCACCATCATCATCCTGCACATCACTCGCACCAACAACATCAGCATGGTGGCAATATCAGTGCGGGTCCATCCAGTGCCAATAGCAGCTGTAATACTTCGGCCCAACATTCGCCACTTACTCCGCATGCTGCAGCCATTACTCTGCAGGGTCAAATGCCAATGGTAATAACGGCAGCCAGCAGTGGTGATGGTAACGGCAATACAACAGCTGCCGGGACACCGGCATGTGGCGGCATCAATAGCATCAACAATAGCCTGGATGAGGGTATTCTACATCATCTGCAGCATGGCCATCAACAGCACCATCAACATCCTCGTGGCTCGTTGTATCGCACGTCATGCATTAGTTTTCAAAGTGAAATATTTCTGTTGGACATGACAAGTGGAGAAATCAATGACATTACAGAAAGGTACATGAAATCGCAGCATCAACAATTGAGTATATAACTGAGTGTATGTGCGTGTGTATACAACGGCATGGTTGGTATACATCAGCATCCGCAATGTAAATACAAAGGTTTTTTTGTTTCCTCTCGGAAAACCGAAGTTCCATGAACTGTGATGGCAATACAATCAATATTTTTTGTTTGTCCTAGAGAAGGGTTATTATTAAATATACAACGCAATTTTTGTGTTGAGTTTCCATGTGTGCGTATACGTTCTGACATCACTTATACGCCAATGGGTATTTTGGAATAAGTTTTCGCTTTAATTTATATTTAATTTCATGGAAAAAAGTATTTTATAAAACAAACTAGTATGACGGAACCTACTATACGACACTCTTCAAAACTACTACAGAACCTTAATATTCGCACAAAATTTCATAATATTTGCATTATCGTGTGAGGTACTAGTACTTCTAAACCATATTGGAACATTCCTTTACACATTTTAGTATATCTCCCATATTTTTCATCTTATATCAATATATTGGATATCGGATTTAATTCAAATTCCACTGAAAACTGTTACGAATTGTTTCTTCTCAGGCGACCCAAATACGCGCGCCATAATAAGGAAATTTAGTCATTTTCTGACACAGAAGTCTTTTTTTCATTTGGCGTCTTAGCCTTCGTTAGAGATCAGATAACAGAAAATTGCCGCAGATAGCCAGATATGGAGCATACATATATGCTCTAACTTGTGATAAGCTTCAATTAATCCATTACCGATAAGTGTTTCTAGGCATCAGAAACCCCAGATGCCTCTTTCCACTATTTCGAGAGGTTGCTCTAGAAGGTGATGTGTATATTCAATTTGCTGTTCCGTCTGCGACAGAATAAAATTCTTTCTTTCGATTATACCATGGTGTCTTTCTGATCTACTTTCCAAAAATTATCATTATCGATCTACTTTTGGATATAATAAAGGTACGTATAGAGGTATAGCCAATTATTCCATATTCTAAGAATAACAAAATGGGTGTAATTTAGCATTCATGGACCTTGGTGGATTAGGTCTCAACTTCTTCACATAATAGAATGTCTTTATAGAAAATATAAGCCCATGTTTCTACCAAAGTCTCGTACCATTTTTGTTTTGTTCATAGTCTTCATCAGTTCATATCCCCCATACAAAAACGTCGATCGATTTTTAGCCTCATGATGCAAGGTATAAAAAGTTCAGTTCGATCGAACTTAACAACTTTTCTAATATTTAACTATTCAAACGAAGACATTTTCAAAGTTGTATTTCTAAATGATGCATGCAAGGCGTATGAGTGTTGTCACAACGTATACGCCCAATGTTGAGAAGAAATATGAATTAATTGCTTGCGGAGAAGATTAATAATCAATAATTAAGGGCATCAATATAAAATAACATTTTAGATCTTTGTCGACTAAATGACGAATCAAATGAAGATCAATGAAAGGCCTTTCACAATTTACCATACGATACACAGCATGCTTGAAAAAACAGATTAACCGCATCAAACTGTGGTTGTTTCTGCATTGGTAGCTTTTGGATCTTCACTTCAATCGACATCAACAATAATATATATTTACGTAATTATTCAGCTTAAACACCTTTTTTCGATAAAAAAGTGGATCTTCGGCCAACGTTTCAAGACAACTTTAAATTATAGACCACACGGATGATGTTTGACAACCAGCAGGGACAGCTTATTATAAACTCTAGTCTCAAAACTATTTTTATTAAATATCTTCCTAGTTTCAATACTCAATTTTATGGAACATTGCCTAATTTGAATCAACAGATGAATTGTAGACCTGAGGGCGTATAAGTGTTGTCACAACGTATACGCCGACTATCGAATAAAAATATAACGAAATGCCGACGGAAGATCAATAGCCGGGTTTTGAAGACCTTTCACAATTTACCTCACAATACACATCATTTTTGAAGAAGTACAGTCCAATAATATGACCATCCCATAAAACGCGTCAAACTGTGGCTGTTTCTGAATACATTGGTAGTTTTTGCAATGCTTCTGGCTGATCTTCAATCCCCTATCGAACATTCTGCTTATTTAAGTAACCATTCAGCCTAAAATGAGCATCGTCACTGAACACAATTTTACGTAAAAATAAAGACGATTTTCGGCCAACTTTCCAAGGCAACCTGAAATTATATATAAAACAGCAGATGTTTGACAACCAGTAAGACCACGTTATCATAAACTCTGGTCTCAACAAACTATTTTAATTAAATATCTGTCTAGTTTCAATCCTCAAATTAATGGAGTAGTACCTAATTTTAATGAACCGATGTATTTGTGGACCTTAGGCCGTATGAGTGCAATCATAACGTATACGCTACCTACTGACTAAAAACATTAATATTTGAAGACCTTAAGAGCATCATTTTGCGAATAATATGGTCTTGATATGTCTGATTATAAATTACCCGTTTTAATAAATTGCTATCTGGTTGATAACTGATGTATCTTAACGAAAAATGTTTTAAGAAACTATTGTATTGTGGACCTTAGGGAGTATGAGTGCTGTCACAACGTATACGCTAACACCGTATTAAAATGTGAATTATTTATTTGAGAAACGTTACGGAAATAAATATTTGAAGATCAAAAGAGCAAGGTGTTATAATTAAAAATCCTTTCATATGGCTGATTATAAATGTATTATGTACAAGGTCAACCTGTAATAAATTATTTTTGATCATACTATATAATTTACATAACCTATATAAAAATTAACTAGTGATACAAGCTACAAAAAACAAAAAAAAAAATATGTTTATTAACTCTACGCCTGTTTTATGTAAAATATTTATCTATTTTTTATGAACAGTGAACCTAAGAGCGTATGATTGCTGTCACAAGGTATACGCTATATACTAACTAAAAATATGCATTTTTATTAGCGAAAGAGTACAATACAAAATGTTTGAAGACCGTAAATGCACATCCCACAAGGGTTTCGCTGATACTTTATCCTCCACATTTCTTATATAAAAAATTAAACCGTAAAACCAGCTTATTATAAACTATGGTTTCAAAAAATATTAAAAATATTAAAATTTAATGTTTCCTATAACTTCACCTACATGGAACCTTTTTATAAAATATTGTCCAATTTTAATGAACTAATGTATTGAGGACCACAGGACGTATGAATGTTGTCACAACGCATACGTTAACCACCAACTAAAAATATGAATTATTTATTTTGCGGAAGAGTACAATAACAAATATTTGAGGACCTCAAATGCACACCACATCAGGACCGTAAACAGGGGGCCTAGATTCCCTTCCGCAGTTAATCCTCCATATAATCCTATTTAAAATATCCCATATAAAAAAATAATCAGTGAGATCAGCCTTTTATAAATTATGATTTCAGAAAATATTCCTAGTAATTTTCTTCCTGTTTTTGATACTCAAATTTAATGTGTGCTATACACTTAGCATACATGGAACCTTTACAAAAAATATTGTCTTATTTTTATGAACTGATGTATTGAGAATTATAGAGCGTATGAGTGCTATCACAACGTATACGCTTAGTATTAACTGAAAAAAATTAATTATTTACTTGCGGAAAAGTACAATAAAAATATTCGAGGTCCTCAAATGCACACCACATCTAGGACGTAAACAAGAGCCAAGTTCACCTCCGCAGTTATATTTGATAGTACTTTATCCTCCATATGACCTATATAAAATATTAACCAGTAAAATCAGCAAATTATAAACTGTGGATTCAAAAAATATATTTAGTAACTGTTTTTGATACCAAAATTTATTGTTTGCTTTAACTTAACCTACGTGGAACCCTAACATAAAATATTGTCTAATTTTAATGAACTGATGTATTGAGAACCATAGGACGTATGAGTACTGTCGCAACGTATACGCTAACTACTAACTAAAAATATGAAGTATGTATTCTGTTGCGGAAGTGTACAATACAAAATATTTGAAGATCGTAAATGCACACCACATCATGGACGTAAACGGGGCCTGGTTTCCCTCCGCAGTTATATTTAATGATATTTTATGTTCTACATGACTTATATGAAAAACTAACCAGTAAGACAAGCTTATTAAAAACACTAAGATTTTTTGTAACTCTAAGCCTTTGATACTCCAATTTAAGTGCTATGACTTTTCTACATGGATCCTTAGCATAAAAATAGTGTCTAATTTAATGCAACTGATGTATTGAGGACCTTGGGACGTATGAGTTCTGTCACAACGTACACGCTAACTGCTTAAATGAAATATGAATAATATTAGGTTGTGGAAAAATAAATCCATTTTTTATATGAACTATAGGACTATTTATTTAACATGCTTCGGAATGTCCGATTGCAAATATGTACCATTTTGTTGTATGATTTGTTGTCATTTTAAAGGTAACATCATAATGGCTCTCTCATAAAAAACTCTAGTAGTCGATTATCATAATTTTCCCTAGATACCAATTTTTTTATCATTAAAGAAATTTCGCAATGCAAGAAAAATATGATAATCGTTTGGTGCCAAGTAGGGTCTGTATGGCGGATGCATTAAAAGTTCCCAACCAAGCTCCCGAAGTTTTTGGCGAGTCACCGTAGATGGGTGTGGCCAATTCTGGTCGTTTTTGGTCAATTTCTATCTTCACAATCCCCTAATCTAATAATTCCCTTCCAGTCCCACCAAATACATACCAGAACTTTCCTGACCGTTAGTCCTGGTTTGGCCACCGTTAGAGGTGCTTCACCGCTCTTTGACCACGATCGTTTTCGCATCCATTTCTCATCACCAGTCACCATCCGTTTAAGAAATGGGCATATATCATTCCGTTTGGCCAAGGCCTCGCAGATGGAAATTCGATCCATTCTATTTTTATACCCTTCACCACACTGTGGTACAGGGTATTATGTCTCTGTGCATATGTTTGTACTACGCAAAACAATTTGGTACAGTTCACTTATTTGGCCCAAGGACGAACCCTATTGAAATTGGAGAAAATCGGTTCAGATTTAGATATAGCTCCCATATATATTTTCGTCCTATTTTAGGTGTATAGTGCACCAAAGTACCTATATATCTTTCGATTTGCATGAAATTGGGCACAACGTAATGAATTAAGCCTAGAATGATGTGTGCTAAGTTTCGAGAAAAGTGGTTCAAATTTAGATATAGCTCCCATATATAGTCTCGTCCGATTTCAGGTAAATGGTGTACCAAAGTCCCTATATATCTTTCGAATTGCACGAACATTGGCACAGCGTGCTGAATTAAGCCTAGAATGATATGTGCTAAGTTTCCAGAAAATCGGTTCAAATTTAGATATAGCTGCCATATATATTTTCGTCCGATTTCAGGTAAATGGGGCACCAAAGTCCTAATATATATTTAGATTTTTACAAAATTTGGCATAGGACACTGAATTGCGTCTAGAATGGCGTGTTCTAAGTTTCGAAAATTGTGCACTAAAAACCCATAGCTAGGCCGATTGACACAACGTACTGAAATTAATATAAATAAATTTCTGCAAGTTTCCTTGAAATCGGTTCAGATTTAGATATAGCATAGCTTACATATATAATTTCGACCTATTCATGTCGTTTGTACACCAAATAATCAATAGGTGCCTGATTGATATTACATTTTAAACAGTGCAGCATACCGAATAGCGTGTGTAAAGTTTGCTTTACATCTATTTACGAAATTTAGAATAGATTGCAAAATGACATGTGTTGGGATTGATGTTAGTCGGTTTACTTATGGATAAATATCGCATATTTATGTTCGTTTAATTTCATGACAATGTTTCTTCGAAATGGCGACGTTTGTTAGGATACATATGTATAATATACCCAAAATGGTGAAGGGTATCATATAGTCAGGCCAGTCCGACTTTACTACTTTCCTTACAGGTTTATAAAATTTTGTCTGTTTAAATTCGGAATCCAGAAACTTTTTTATTAAAGGATATTACGGATTTTTGCAATGTGCAGATATATGTCCCAATAAAAACTCACATTGCAAGGGATTCGTAGGTTCAATTGGAATAATAACACAAGTAGGAATTTTTTACTAGGCCAACATTCGAAAAATTGGTTTGATATATGTGCCAATTAAAAGATATGTATTTTTTTATGGCATTTTCCTTTTTTAGAAAAAATAATATAATAAAAAGTATACCAAAAGTAATATTGATCCATGTTAAATTTTTGTTCAAATCCCCCAAAAAAATTCTTCAAGATTGAAAACCAACAATATTTCTGATTACAATAAAAAACAACAACACACAATTCAAAAAGAAAACCTAAAAAACTCTATTGTAATATTTCCTTTACACACATACACATATACACATGTATACAACTACTTACATACCATGTCCTGTTAGCTTTATATTCTGGTCTCGGCCACTGCTGCATTGCTGACTGAACATTAATCTTTTTACCACCAAACAGTCAAAGCAATGGCACCAAGAAGCAAAAGGAATTTCACATCATGGACAGTAGCAGCAGCAGTAGTAGTATAACAATCCGACTAATTGTCACATAAGCACTCTGGTGTTACAAGGATACAATCTTCCACCATCCTTCCTATCTACATATGTATAGATGTTTTCTAGCTAGGTTATACACAGTTCTCCACCACCACCACCCATTTGATTTGTATTTCTAACTTGCGGCATTCGATGCCGCAATGTTGTGGTGATTTATTATCTAACAGATACCCACACGTACACACATACACATGGACATTCTCACAAACTCACACACAGAATGTGGTTGGGGGAAAGAAAACACAACAGACTATTGTGAATTGTGTAAAAGGGCCAGTAGTTTACTGTCCCATTGTGTTGAGGGTTTTCCATTTCGTTTTCATTTAAATTATTGGTTTGTTTTGTCTTCTCCTCTCTTCCCTCACTCTCTCGTTTTCTCCTCTCTCTCCCTATGATTGCCTGCATTTGAAAGTTCTTTTTAATGGGCCTTAACGAACAAATTCTGCAACATAAGCTTTAAATGGTACCGGTTCTGAAATGTGGAAAAAAACGTCTGGTGTTTATGGATTTTTTTGTTATTTTATTTTTGCCAGCATTTCAGAGACCAGGATTATTATTACCAAAACTCGTTAAAAAGTTTTTGCACTTTTAAACAAAAAAATACAAAAATAAAATTCCGCAACAAAAAAACTCTTCATTATTAAAATAATCACAATAAAAACGAATTGAAATAATCTGGCGAGACACACGCACTGAAAAACTGCTGTGAAAATAAATTAGTTAATCTTTTACTTACTTTGTTTTTGGAACTTTTTTAATAAAAAAATAAACATGAAAGGATTTTGCTGATGTCAGGATAAAAAAATATTTGACAAAAGCAAAATTTAAATCAAAATTAATGTGCAAATTTCAGCAATATTCAAAATTTTATGATCTGCTTTTAAGTGACGTCGATGGGAAATGTAATATTTTAGAAGAAAAAAAAAAATAATATAATTATAAGAGATTATTTTAGGCAAGTCAATTTTTTGACAAAGCCTAGAATTTGGTTAGGGTCTATTTTAGAGAAGAAGACTAGATTATAAATTTTATGACATCCAAACTGTTTATGTCTTCTGCTGATCAGCGATTCACATTTGCAGAGGATATGCTCAATTGTTTCCAGTTCTTCCTCGTCCTCACATAGACGACAGTAATCCTCTCCACTGGAGTCCCACTTAGAAGTGAGAGATCTAACTTAGCAGTGACCAATAATAATCCCTACAACGATTTTGATCTCTCTCTTGCTGTGATCCAGCAGCGAAGACGTTCTTTTACGAGAGAATTCTGGCCAGATAGATTTAGAGATTCTGCAAGCAGGTTCCATTAACCATCTGTTACCGACTACCTCGCAATGGAACGCACGGATTCTGCCAATAAAATAGCTGATGGGGGGTTTCACAGATCTCTCAATCAGAAGACTGGACGACTGTGACCCCCCTCGAGCAAGCTCGTCGGCTATCTCATTCCCATCAATATCGTTATGTCTTGGAACCCAGCATAGCCCAACTATTTGTCGTATATCATTCAGAGCGGTCTTACAATCATGAACTGCTTTCGAGTTTATAGTATGTGCCTTCACCGCTTTCAGGGCCGCCTGACTATCTACATAAATAGTCACCGGTCCCGTAATGTCGGCATTAAGTGCTTTTACTATCTCGGCCGCTTTCGTGATTGCAAGAATCTCTGCTTGAAAAACGCTACAGTCATTGTTGAGTTTATATGAGTTCTGTATACCTAACTCCCTACAGTAGACGCCTGCACCAGTGCCTTCCTCCATCTTGGACCCGTCTGTGAAGATTGACAGACCTGGCAGAGGTCGGGAGCCACTAGTCCAGGATTCCCTACCAGGAAATTCAACTTTAATGTCATTAAAGTCCCTATGGGGGGGGGGATATAATCACTGATATGACTTTCCCCCCTAAAAAGGTCATAACCTGGCGTTATGTTTAGGATGCTGGCATGACCATAGTTCAGCGATTTCAAGGCATCTGTTTCCCGGTGTCTCAGGGCACACCTGGCCGCCTAGAATTTGATTAGAATATGCAATGGTTGGAGATTCAAGATTGCATTCAAGGCTGCCTGTGGTGTGCTTCTTAATGCTACGGTGATCAGAATTGAAGCCGATCGTTGTACTAAGTTCAGTTTTGTCAGCAGCTTCTTTTTGTTCACCGCCTGCCACCAGACAAGACAACCATAAGTAAGTATGGGTAAGACAATCGTCGTATACAACCAGTGTATAATTCCGGGTCTCAATCCCCAACTCTTGCCTATGGAGTTCTTGCATGAATAGAGTGCCAGCAACAACTTCTTGGAGCGTTCCTCAACATTCCTATTCCACAGTAACTTGCGGTCTAGGATAGTTCCATGATATTTAGCTTCATCAGAAAGGGTTAAAGTTGCCAAGTGATGGCAAGCGGAAACTAGGAATTTTGTGTTTCCTAGTGAAGAGCACCAGTTCGGTTTTAGTGGGCCTTTCTCATCCATCCGCACAACATGGCCTAGCCACCGTAGTCGCTGCAGCACGATACGTCTGATTATTTCGATGTCCGTGTATATATGGTATAGCTCGATGTTCGTTCGACTCCAATATTCGCCGTCAACGCAGATCGACCCATATGTTTCTCTCAAATACTCCAAGAGGTGTCTCATCTGTTTGCGCAAGTACCCATGCAACTGATCCATACACCAGCACGGGTAGTATCAGTGTCTTGTAGAGTGTGAGTTTGGTCTGGCGAGAGGCTTACATAGACCATAGTAGCATCTGTTGGCCAATACTATCATTCTCCGAATTTCAAAACTGATGTCATTAGTTTTATTTTTGACAGTACCGAGGCATATACAATCTTTGACCACCTCGAAGCTGTAGTTTTCAAGTTCCATAGTTGGTCCGAGTCTATAGGACGTCTGGCGCGTTGATGCAATCATCTTGGTCTTCTAGCCATTTACTGCCAGACCCACTGTGGTACTCATTCTCAAATCGTTCAACGGTGACTATTACCGCTCACAATGTTCGACCCATTATGTCGATGTCATAGGCATAGGCGAGTAACATGTTTTGTGTACAGAGTGTCATTTCTGTTCACCTTTGCTCTGAACGGCTTACTTAGACCATAGTAGCATCTGTTGGCCAATACTATCCTTCTCCGAATTTCAATACTGATTTCATTAGTTTCATTTATGACGGTAGCGAGGTATATAAAATCTTTGCCAACCTCGAAACTGTAGTTTTCAAGTTCCATAGTTGGTCCGAGTCTACTGGACGTCTTGCACTTTGATGCAATCAGCTTAGACTTCTAGCCATTTATTGCTAGACCTACTGTTGCACTCATTCTCAAATCGTTCAACGGTGGCTGTTACCGCTCGCAATGTTCGACCCATTATATCGATGACATCGGCATGAGGAGTAACATGTTTTGTGTACAGAGTGTAATTTCTGTTCACCATTGCCTCTCCTATGACCCTTTCCTGCAGGATGTCACACAAGGGCTCCGAGAGGTCCTATCCGATTTTAACTGCTGACCTTGTGTCCGTTAATTTTGCGCGAATGCCGAAAGCAGTAATGACTTTAAAAAACTTCTGAACGGATGGGGCTGACGAATGCCAAATTTCCAACCTGAGTGGGAACGTTGGTTAGGACCTTGAACATAGAAGTTTGGAAACATGGATTTATATTGAAAATATTCTGTCGAAAGCAGTAATGACATTAAAAAACCTCTGAACGGATGGGGCTATCGAATGCCAAATTTCCAACCTGAGTGGGAACATTGGCTAGGACCTTGAACATAGAAATTTAGAAACATGGATTTATATTGAAAATATTCTGTGAAGATGCTGTTTACCCACCAAGATTCCGCATCTCCATGTTACAGTCACTTTGGTTGAAAAAAACTCCTCAGGTCATCAACATATTTTTTTAAGTTCCAGAATCTTTATATAAGGGAACATATGGGACTTACTGACAATTCGGTTGGGGGGCTTATAGACACTTCGGTTGGATTATATGCAGAAATTAGCAAATATTGGGGGTATCGTTACATGGGGGCTACACCCCGAGATACCGAAATTATTTTCTGATGGATGATGATTATTTTCTGATGGAGGATTTACACAAATGACGTGCTCAAATTCCCGATTATTGAAAATGATTCGGAATTCTATCGAAAAATCATCTTGGCTCGGTGTTTATGTGAACAATTAAAATTGTCTCACCTGGAGCTCGAAAGCACCCAAGAGTTGCTGTTGAGAAGACTCATCAGCCGTGCAACGCCTCCGTTTGGGCAACATGAATAATAAGGTCTGCTCCAGCAGTCCAGCGTCGATACAATACCTCAAAAATGTAAAATTACAAAGCGATCAGCGCGACATTTCCGCCCTCTAGTGGGGGTAATAGTAATACTAAATAATATCATAACACATAGTCCCCTTTAAATATTTACGTTAAATTCCCACATTCGAGTACATACAAAAATATAATATAATATAAAAAATATAATCGGTATAAATTTAAAGGACAATCACTCCCCTTGGATATATTATCAATTTCTCGGGTCTACGTCCTTCAGGAGTACATATATAATCGCCCTATAGATTGGGTCTTTTGTCCTTCATAAAACAGTAATGCTTATTCAAAATGCTATAATTCATAAACTAATGATCCGACATTCATGTTTATTCTTAAAATTAAAGCTAGGGATAAGGATTCTACATGTTTAGGCTACATGAAACCTGAACAAATAATTATTATTCTTTATGTTGAGAAATTTCTATTTGGTACACCAGTGCGTATAACTGCTGTCAGAAGGTATACGCCCACTATTCAAAGCAAATGACAAATTGTTAAAGTTTTCTTTACCAAACCTTTTTGGTTTCCTTTATGGGCGTAGTGTACCGAAACTCATCATCCAACTATGTTCTTGATTTAAAGGATTTTGTTAAAATCTTTCAATACTGCTTTGCATTAGTAAAGATGTCTACATAGTAAATGCTTTAAAATTTAAAAACTAACAATCTGACAGCTGCAAAATTTCAAAAAATGCTTTTTGTTAGGATCAGAGAATAGGTATACGGAATCTACATGTATGAAATGTGAAGGAAAAATTATCATACAACTTGTTGATTACTATATATTTGGTACACCAGTGCGTATAACTGCTGTCGAAAAGTATACGTCCACCATTATACAATAAGTGAAAATTTTGATCTAATTATTACTTATGAATCCTTGATGGCTGATATTACAGATAAATCGTCATTCGATGTAATATCTTCACTAGCTGAATATATGTAGACATGTGAGTCCGTCCCTCCGTATTTTCATTTCGAACACACATGTCTATATATATTCAGCTAGTCCAAATATTACATTCGGTATGCTAAAACGTAGGTCCACAAGCTATATTTTCGGCGTTACAAATTCTAGATGTCATAAAAACTTATTATACCCTCACTAAAGAGTTGTGTAGGGTATAAAAATGGGGTCAGACCTAGATATTATTTAATTAGAAACAGAGCTCATTGTTTGAGGTCACTAACATTGAAATATGCTATTGCATTACTTTGAAAGAAGCACGCATTTTGTAAAACAAAGTACAGCCCTCAGTTATTAACCAATTGTCATAAAGTTTTGTAGGTAGGCCCGATTCTGGACAAAGGCGACACTTATTGGTTAAATATTAGGCGATGAAATAGACCAAAAACTATATTTTTGTCTGCATTACTGGTCACAATAATGACCCCAACGTCACTAAATCTTACACCGAGAATGGGATCCGGCGAAGCATAACTTTTTATGATACACTCCCTCTTCTTCTTCCAGAATGACATAGACTGGAGAAATTGATAGTTTAACCTAGAACAGTGGTTGGTCTTTATGTTGATATTAACTATTTTGATGTATGTACTCGGATGGGGGATTTATACTTAAATATTTACAGGGGTCTATGCATTCTGATACAGTTTAGTATTTTCGTTAACACACTAGAGTGCATAAATTTCGCACGGATGGCTATGAAATTTTACACGAGGTTCTGGATATGGCCAAGCACGACATATATAGCTCTTGGTGAGAATCGATGGACCAAAATATTATCATACCCTACACAACTATGTTGTCAGGGTATTATAGCTTTGTGCAGCCCCAAAAGTTTGTAACGCCGCGAAATATTGGTCCTAGACCCACCTTTAAGTATACCGATCGTCATATTTCGACTAGCTGAGTCGATCTAGATATGTGTGTCCGTCCGGCATTCCGTCTGTCCATTATAATTTGTAAACACGATACAGGCCACAGTTATGAACCAATCTTCACGAAATTTTGCATGTAGGGTGGGTTCTGGCCAATGAAGACCCCTATTGTTTGGGAAAGATTGGTTAATATTTAGGGGATGAAATGGATCAAGTACATAATTTTTGTCGGTTTTTCTGGTCGCTCCAGAGGCCGCAATAATGGCCAGAACGTCGTAAAATTTTGCATGGAGTAGGGGGTCGGCCCAAAGAATAAGCATGCCTGTTTTGATAAAGATTGGTCAATATTTAGCGGGTCAAATGGACCCTGACTTTTGTGTGAAAAATGACAAAATTTGTATTCTATAGCGTATATATTTACCCCTGATGACAAAAGACCCGAAAAGTTGATGGCATATCCAAGAGGAGTGGTTGACCTTTAAATTGATACCAATTATATTGCCATATGTACTCGGATGTGGGGGTTACACATAAATATTTACATGTGCTTACGTATTCAGATATTATTTAGTAAACCATTGCCACAATGGAGGGCGGAAATATAGGGCTGATCTCTTTGAAATGTTCCATGAGGTTCCAGTAATGGTTAAGGACGACGCCTATAAATTTAGGTGATGATCAGATAATAATTTTGGGATGAAGGGGGCCGAAAACTTATTTTTGTGTTTTTTTCGAGTCGATCTATAGGTCACAATTGAAAGCCAAACATCACAACACAACCCACGGTGAAGGGAATCTAGGCAAGTAATTAGAGGGGCTGTATTGATTATTTGTAATATTTGCTGACCTCTAGCCGAAATATTGCCCAATCTCAAAATATAGAACCACATAAAGTTAGATTTTCATGGAAGTTGTGTTGGGTATCATAAGGTCGGTCCCGTCCGACTATACTGCTCCGCTCACTGGTTTTTGTCGGTTTTTCTAATCTTTCCAGAGGTCACAGTTATGACACTAACATCACGAAACGGTACGCATCTAATGGGATAGACCAACGAACAAGCATTGTACTTTCGATGAATCGATCAAAAACTCGGGTACCTCATTTTAGGACGTCTTTTATGTTCACAATTCTGAAAATTTAGCACATATTTGGCTAAAGTAACGTGTTGTAATTAATTTATAAAATTTGGTGAAATTTTTTTACTCTAGTGGTAGAGTATCAAAGGAAAAAATATTCTCCATCAAATTTAACTAAAAGTCTCCAGACAAAAAAATCTGTGGACTCTATAGAAATTAAGAAAACGAAAATATATATGGGAGCTAAATCTAAATCTGGATCGATTTTCAGGAAGCTCAACGCACATAATTTTAGACCTATTTCATTACGCTATGCCAAATTTCGTGAAAATCAAAAGATATATAGGGACTTTGGCACACCGTTTACATTAAATCGGACGATAATATATATGGGAGCTATATCTAAATCTGGACCGATTTTCAGGAAACTTGACACACATCATTCTAGACCTAATTCAGTACGCTATGCCAAATTTCGTGTAAATCGAAAGATATATAGGGGCATTGGTACACAATTTACATTAAATCGGAAGATAATATATATGGGAGCTACATCTAAATCTGAACCGATTTTTCCCAATTTCAATAGGGTTCGTTCTTGGGCCAAATATGTGACCTATGCCAAATTTCATCCAATTCGAATCATATGTGCGACCTGTACTTTGTTTACAATTTAATATGGTCAGACAGACAGACGGACGGGCATAAATCGGCTTAAAAAGCGATTCCATGCATATATTTTCAAAAGGAACCATGTGTCTATCTCGTTATCTTTTGCCTGTTACAAACATATGTATGTACAAAGACATAATACCCTGTATAAAAATGGAAAAATATCGGTTACTGTTTTCTCCAAAATGATATTAAAATTCTAAACCATATTTCTCAATTCCTTGTGGATGGTGGGCGTATACGTTCTGACAACAGTTATACGCACTGGGGGTAACAAATGCATTAATGGCTTCAAGCAACATTTAATGTTTAGCTATAACTGTCATAGCTCTTAAAAAAAACATAAAAAATAAATTTTTTTCAAAAAAAGTTTCCAACTTCACTGTAGATAAATTTCAATTTATTTTTAATGTTGAAAAAAAAGAGAAAACATCGACACAACACCTCCATTATTACAACTGGCATTCTGTCTGTCCGATTGTTTTCCGTTGCTGACATTGTTATGTTGGGTTATTTTGTTGAGTATTTTTTTATTTTTTGTTAACTGACACGAGAAAAGTTTTTCCATTTTCGGTTTTCTCGTTTATTTTCATTTTTATTTTGTTTTGTGGTAGATTTTTTTTATTTTTACAAAAAACATATGGCAAGTATAGAATACAGCGAATGCCATTGTTGGGAAATTTGATACGAAAATAAAATATAAATTCATGTTGTTTAATTTTCGTTTTTTTTCAATATTTCGCTCTTTCCACTTTCCATGGAAA
The DNA here is from genome assembly GCF_032173495.1 of Musca vetustissima. Taxonomy (NCBI): domain Eukaryota; kingdom Metazoa; phylum Arthropoda; class Insecta; order Diptera; family Muscidae; genus Musca; species Musca vetustissima. Next base: position 27,675 of record NW_026881905.1, read on the forward strand.
ACCTTCACACAAACATGTCGGTATGTTGAACATTTCTGAACCATTGAATCCATTGCCACATAGAGAGGAAAAATAAACAAGTTAAGAGGAAGTGGTTATGTCGTTCGTTACACAGCAACAACAACAACAGCGGCAGAAGCTATGGAAATCCTTTTGAAAATAAAATTGAAAAAAAAAATGAAAACCACCATATGTAATGGATATGTTGAAATGAAAAATTGGGGAATGTTGGGGGTGGTACAGCCATAAAAAAGTTTGTGTTTTGTTAAAGTTAAAAATATTTCAACATTTTAGATAAATTGTAAAAATTTTAGAAAGCCTCAAGGAATGGTGGATTTATAGAATAATTATGTCATTAATTTTTAAATGTCTCCAAATATTTGGTTGGGCGCCAATAAATTCCCCTATAGGCCAAATGGCGGTAGAAATAAAAATTGCTGGGATTTTTGAGACCACAATTTGTCAAACTTTGTTTTATAAATATTTTTTTTTGGGTTTAATCGAGATATATCCAACATTTTCCCCACAAAATTAAATAAATCACAGTCACATTTCAAAAAAATAACTTATTTTCAAAAAAGGACTTTCCATAGAATTTAAATAAGATTTCACATTTTTTTTCTATTATACCATTTTAAACACTCACACACACACATCAAGGATACAGTGTCAAGGATATTTTTTAAAATTCACCCCAAGAGAGATGGTGTCTGGCAAAAAAACCAAACCAACCAAGCCAGCTAAATAGAGAGGACATAAAAAAGGATAAAATGACGTTTATCAAAATGTTGAAGTGTGCGTATGCCACACACTAACAACCAAACACGATGACATATAAACATTCTAGCATTTACTGGTGTGATTACGAGTAAGCAAAAAAATCTCGGGACAGATTATTGTGTTGTCGAGTGACCGACTAGAGTGACAATTGGAATAAATCACAAAAAAAAAAAATCCGCCCGATCCCACCAACTGACTATCATTTAAGTTAAGTTAAGATAGTTGTAGTAACATACGTTTATGACAATTACCAACTAAACCCTGGGGATTTAAAATAAAACTGCTATGACAATTAATTGTAAGGATTAGTAGCAAAGAGTTGTTTTTGTCAGAAAATACAAATAACGATTTGAAAATGGCAAAGGATGTGAAAAGATATTGAGGATTAATGACTGGGACGGAAGTTGTCCTGATGAAACATCAAGGAAGGGTTTAGTAAGTAACATTTATTTTGAAACGAAAAAATTATTCAGGATTCGAATGATTAATAACATTTTGCTGTCAATGGGGTTTCTTTTTGGTAAACGTTTCTATTAAAAAATAATTGAACAAACAACTTTGGTTGGTGCTCATTAAAAAATAAAAAATAATTTTTCATACCAGAAAACCGACCATCAATGAATTTTAAATAATATTTGTCAATACCATTATAATGGTGGTAATAAGCGTATACTTTTTGACAACATTTATACGCCCTAGTATCCCACCAAAAGAAAATTGCTCAGCATAACGCATGGAAATTATTTTTGTTTATGTGAAATAATTTCATAACAATAAAATTTAAAAAATATATTTTTCTTATAATTTGTAGCCTTTTTAGAAGCATGTTCAAAAGTTAGACATACACCTCAAGGTCTGTTGTGAGCAGTAAAAAACGGAAACAAAGCTTGACATTATTTTCTCATTATACTTCTAGGAGTTCTGTATTTTTTATGAAGTCCTTCAAAACCCCTGATAATTTCTGCCAGTCAATTCAGTTTTGTTATGCAAGAAGATTTATTTGATCAAATCTTCAGTTGTATTTTTATATTTTTTCTGTCTCAAGCATTTTGTGGGTCTCTTTCGTTTATATGTTCAGTTCTAGACTTATTGGGCTGAGAGGTTTGGGGTATTACCGTCTATAATATAAGGGTATGTATCACATCGGGCGAGTAGATTGATTGTTATTGAATAGAAGAGAATTGTGTCTATTCGGGTACCCATATAATTCCGACTATACATTATCCGTTAAGCATATGGGACTAATCCGCAATAACAAATTGTCTTAAAAAAATCAATTAAAACAAAAACATGTCTAAGCTATCAAACGAAAATCAATCTTAAAAATTAATAAAGTTATTTTTTTAATTTGCAATACATTTCATATTGTCCCAACTTGGCTTAATGAAGAATTTCCTGTCACTATCCCAAGCAAATCAGCCATTATGGATTAACAAAGAGTGAATTTAAAAACACCTTTCTAAGTAAATTTTATGGTATGAGCGTACACTTTCTGATAACGGTTGTACGCACTGAGGTTCTTAATAGAAATAGCATCATATAATGCATGATAATTCGGGTTTATTATGATTACTAGCGAAGTGCCCGCTACTTTGTATGCGGAAGGGAAGTAGATTGGTTGTCATTGAATAGACCAGTATTACGTCTATTCGGGTACCCATATAATTTCAACTATACATTCTCCATTAAGATTATTTTATTATTGTGACAAATCCGCAATAACATTTGTCTTAAAAAATTAATTGAAACAAAAAGATGTCTAAGCTATCCAACGAAAATCAATCTTAAAAATTAATAAAGTTATTTTTAAAACAATTTTCTTAGTTCCATATAAGCGTATACTTTTTGATAGCAGCCATACGCACTAGAGTACAAAATGGGAATTGCTCCTTTTAATCCTTGAGATTTATTTTTTCAGGTTTTTTTGCAGTACATTTCATATTGTCCCAACCTTCAAACTATGCGTATTACTCCTGATTTCTGCTATAGAGTTTTGTTATAGTGAAAGAAGTAATTTTGAGTTTTTATACAATTTTGCCTTTTAATAGAAGAAGAAGGGACTTTAAACTTGGGTTAATGAAGAGTTTCCTGACAATATCCCAAGCTAATCAGCCATTGCGAATTAATAACGGGGGAATTTCTTTAATATCGTATACTTTCTCATAATGGTTATACGCACTGGGGTACCTAATAGAAATATTTTCATATTATGCGTGCTAATTTGGGTTTATTATGATTACTAGCGAATACAAAACAAATAATATTTTATATGGAAATCATGAATACTGTACAATTTGTTGTACTATAATTCCGCATTTCACCTCTATTCCTATATCTGATATCAAGTTTAGTACTCTTCATACACATACGCACTTATTTCCGAAACATCTTTCTTATTTCCATTATGCAGACTCAATATTTTCTACATTCCATTCTGCACTTTTCGGACACATAGGTACACATTTTCAAGACTACCTCCATGTCTCATTCTACTCCCAAACAGCAATCAATATCCCAAATTTTACGTTTCCAGCTCTATCCGTTCAACCAAAATCCAAATTGTACTAAACTTAGTATCGCTTAGTATACCAAATTTTGTACCGTTTAATGCATATAGGTATGCATTTTAAAAAGTACCCCCATATCTCAGTTCTGTTTAGATTTCCACCTCTCTCCATTGTCCAAATTGTTCCAAACACATAAATTCGAATTTCCAACAGTATTCTAAGTTCCAAATCTCAGAATTCAAGCCCTATTCATTCACCCAAATCCAAATTGTACCAAAATTAGTGCCATTTAGTACTTTTCATACTTATAATTAAGAATTTCTAAAAGTAACTCATTTCTAAACTCTAACAATAATTTTAATTCCACCAAAATCCAATTACACCAAATTTAGTACTTTTCGTACTCATAAGTACGAATTTTCGAATCTACCTCAATCCTGCTCTCCAATAGTAATTGTAAGTCCAAATTTAAGAATTTCAGCTCTATATGTTTCACCAAAATGTACCAGATTTGTACCCATATTCCAGAACTATCTCAATCCTACACTCCGACAGTAATCTTAGTTACAATTGTCGGAATTCTAGTTCTTTCCGTTCATCAAAGTCCAAATTGTACTTAATTTAGTACTTCTCATACCCATAAGTACGAATTTCCAAAACTATCTCAATCATGCACTCCAATAATAATATTATGTCCACATTTAATGATTCCAGCTATATCCGTTCACCAACATACAAATTTAGTAGCATTTGTTACTTTTAGTAGACGTATATCCGATTTTCCAGAAATTCCACAATTCTACACTCTAACAGTAATTGTAGGCAAAAGAGAAGTGATCGGTATAATCTTTGAGATTTATTTCTTTGCGGTTTTGTTTTGTAGTTTATACATGGAGATTTCATATTGTACTAACCTTCAAATTATGCTTTTATACACTTGAATTTTACTAATTATGTTAAAGCAAGAACTGAACGGCGGATGGCCCTTAAATTCGGTGTATTGACCAGACCCATACATTTTAAAACCTCTAACTGAATAATAACAACCCTTTATAAAAGGTCTAGTAATGATACTGTCAGATTTTCTTTTCTTTTTTAACGTAAAAAATTATAGACATCATAGCAAAGTGGGGGTCAAGGACCTTGCTGAGTACATAAAAGCCCCATAAAGAAAAAAACCATATAGGTTAAAGTTCGGACATATGGTGTGATCATTTTTTGCTAGCGACCCCATTATACTTGATGAGATAGCTTGATATCTTCTTTTTCTAGCTATTGTATGTATTTTCTGCAGTAAAATTGAAAGAGGATTTTTTTGTGGAACATTTCGTAATTCTAATTCGATTTCTTGTGTGTTCTTTTCGTCTTTAATTTTTTGAACCGCTATCCAATTATCACAAGATGCGATTTTTCATCCTCACAATATTCTACAAAAATGTTGTTCATAAGATTATAGGTGGGGTACTTAAAACGAAAAATCGCTAGGGTGTGTGAAAAAAATATAAAGAAAGTGGATGACCTCAAGCGGGATTATCTAGAATTCTATTTTCCAATCTTCGCCAAGAACTCCAGAATGTATGATTTTGCATTGGAAGAAATCCACAATGAAGTCGACTATGAAATAAACGACGCGGGATATGACTTGCCTGTCATGTCTAAAAACAGCGCTGATTTTTATGGAATCTCTGAAGACGTCGGATATGCAGCTCACTCTATTGCTACCAAAAGATGCAGATGTGGCGGTCTCTGAAGATATGTTCTTCAAATTAAATATAATGCTTCAAATATACTTCGATATAAGTTTGGAGCTGATGGAAGTAGTGGAAACCATCCAATATTGAAGCGCCTGGAAAGCCCTCACTAAGGGGGAATTTATTTACAAAATGCAAATATGATGACAGTCCACTAGTGCTGGTCTACAAAAGTTCAGCAAGGGATTAAAACCAGAAATCTATGATAAGCAGAAGAGAAACCCTGCAAATTACCGAGACAGGATCTATGGGTCGACTGAAGAAAAAGGAAGTTGACGGAACGAATGCTGAAAAACAGGAACAACAAGTCGATCTCCAGATCCATATAGAAGACAATTATGATGTTTACCCCATAGAGGGAGAAATTACAGAACAATCCAAGGCCAAGAAGAGATTTTTAAATGGGTTAAACCCCCGATGGTAAGTACTGTGTTGTCTTCAAAAAGTTGTTTAATTGTGGAAATCCGGAAGAGGTAACCAGAAGCGGACAATTGCCTAGAGAATCATGAAGCAGACAGATCAGAGAAGGAGACAGTAATACACGGGAAAGCAGCTAATTTTAATGAAATAAAATTAAGTGAATTAGGGAATATTCCTTCTGACAAGGTTCGAGCAAAATAAACGTTGACCTATGTCGAATTTTTCCCTCTTGGAGTTTTCATGTACTCACCAAAGACCGATTAGGAGTTTTCCAACCTCCAGACCATGACCTCGATTTTTGAAGCGTTCTTCATTTATAGCTTTTACTTCTTAAAATATATAACTATGTAATGATGCCGCCCTGATGAATTCTTTTTTAATACATCACTAAAAACTCGTTATTGTTTTATATTGAATGTTATTCGAATCCATTTTCAGATTAACTTATAAGTAACAAATTACCCATGTCAAGCTGAAATAATAACAAGAAAACCTTTTAGTAAAAATCATGATAACACCAATTTCGTTTCGATTTGTTTTAGAAAACAACAAAGACGTAATTAAATTAAATTATCTTGAAATTAACTTTAACTTTATTAAGAAAATGTACCCGACAAATGAAAAAAACTTTTTCCATTATCTTTTAACTTCAATATATATTATTATTCCTCCTTTTATTCACAAAATTAACAACAACAAGTAAATCTAATTTTATTTCAACCATTCTTCTTTCCTACTTCCCTCCTTTCTTTCTTTCTGCCATTGTCTTTTCTACACAGATCAACATCGTCACACAAAGATGAATTCGGCACACAGCGTGTCTACAAGAAAACCTCACCGAATTGCGTGCTCACCTTGTATTTGCCGTCACGTGAGATAACGTTATCTGGTAACACGCCATCCATATTGCGTGGCATTGTTTACGTGGATCCCAAAGCCATTCAAGGATATCGTGTCTATGCCCAATTGACGCTGACATTTCGGTAAGTACAACAAAAAAGGCAACAGCAGCAACAACAACAACAACGCCAAATGGAATGGAAATTTCTTGTATGTATATTTTTGTTGTTATCTTTCACGGTTGAAGAAACACAGAGAGTAAGAGTGCATGTTGTGTGTTTGAGAGTAAGTGAGTGTGTGTGTGCCTTGTGAGTGTATGATGAAAGGTAATTTCATTTACAAAAAATACTATTATTTGTTAAGGTCTTCTTATTTGGAGCGGAATATAAATAAATGTGTTGCTTTGGATTGAAGTAAAGTATTGTCGTTTTTGGGGTGGGGGTAAATATAAATCATGCAAATCTAAACGAAATGGCACTATAAGTTATTATGGCGCTTTTTATTGAAAGTAGAGCACATTTTTAGCATGATGTTATATTTATGGCTGAGCTGATGAAATTGTTTAAATTGTTTATTTAGGTTAGATTAAAGGATTTCAAAGCAGATGATATAGAATCAATTTTTATTGTATATGCAAAATCGAAGTGTAGGATTTTGCTGCAGTTAAAATGAATAATTTTCCAACTAGAAGAAGACTAATAAAGATTAGGTCAAAGTGAGGATGTACAATTTTATAAAGGCCTACACATTTTTAGTCATATGGGGAGGAAGATGCTTCTAAGATTTTTTATAGTATTCAATAACAGATTTAAATGAATATTTTATAATTAGTAAATCTTCCCTACACCACAGGGCTGAATGTATATTAAATTTGCTCTTCATTATACCCTACACAACTATGTTGTCAGGGTATTATAGCTTTGTGCAGCCCCAAATGTTTGTAACGCCGCGAAATATTGGTCCTAGACCCACCTTTAAGTATACCGATCGTCATATCTCGACTAGCTGAGTCGATCTAGACATGTGTGTCCGTCCGTCCGTCCGTCCGTCCGTCCGTCCGTCTGTCCATTATAATTTGTAAACACGATACAGGCCACAGTTATGGACCAATCTTCACGAAATTTTGCATGTAGGATGGGTTCTGGCCAATGAAGGCCCCTATTGTTTTTGGAAAAGATCGGTTAATATTTAGGGGATGAAATGGACCAAATACTAAATTTTTGTCGGTTTTTCTGGTCGCTCCAGAGGCCGCAATTATGACCCAAACACCGCGAATTTTTGCATGGAGAAGGGGATCGGGCCGAGAGAATAAGCATGCATGTTTTGATAAAGATCGGTCAATATTTAGCGGGTCAAATGGACCCTGACTTTTGTGTGAAAAATGACAAAATTTGTATTCTATGGCATATATATTTACTCCTGGAGGATGTAGACCCCAGGAGTTGATAGCATATCCAAGAGGAGTGGTTTTCCTTTAAATTGATACCAAATATAGTGATGTATCTACTCAGATGTGGGAGTTACAGTCAAATATTTACAGGTGCTTACGTATTCAGATACTATTTAGTAACCCATTACCACATTAGAGGGAGAAATATCGCGCTGATGGCTTTGAAATTTTTCATAAAGTTCCAGTTATGGTCAAGAACAACGCCTACAATTTTCCGTGATGATCAGATTAAAATTTTGGGATGAAATGGACCGAAAACATAATTTTTTGGGTGTTTTCGAGTAAAGTATAATCCGAAAATCTCAACACAACCTACCGTGAAGGTAATCTGGACAAGTAAATAGAA
>NW_026881906.1:0-36152 GCF_032173495.1 Musca vetustissima
GAAAATGGTAGTTGAATGTCAAAAAATCATTGCTGAATTTAGTTTTTCTATGGGAGCATTTTAGCTGAATTGCCCTTTCATATGCTGAAGTCAGTTGTCGGTTGAAAAAATCTGAATTGACATTTTTCAATTTGCTGAATTGACTTTTTTATATAAGACGTTTGCTGAATTAACTTTTTCTGTAGGAAAACTTTGCTGAATTGACTATTTATAGAGAAAAGTTAACTTAATTGAGCTTATCTATAGAAAAAAATCTATAGAAAAATATCGCTGAATTGACGTTTTATAGACTAAAACATCGTTAAAGTGAGTTTTTGATAGAAAAACTTCGCTGAATTGCCTTTATCTCTTAGAAATCGCTGCTGAATTGGGTCTTTATTTAAAAAACTTTGCTGAATTAATTTTTTTCTACAGAACAAAATTGCTGAATTGACATTTTCTATAGAAAAACTTAGCTGAATTTGCATTTTATACATATCAGTTCGCTTAATTCAGTTTTTCAGCGAAAACACGTCGCTGAATTCACTTCTTTAGCATAAAACCATATCTGTATGGCATTTTCTATACATAAACGTAGCTGAAAGCAGTTTGTCTATAGTAAAAGCTAGCTGAATTGTATGTTTCTATAAAAAAAGTTTGCTGAATTGAATTTGTCTATAGAAAAAGTTTGATGAATTTATTTTATTAATAAAAAAAGTGGCTGAATCGAGTTTTTCTTTGGAAAAAGTTGGCTGAATTGAATTTTTCTGTAGAAACACTGTGCACAATCAAATTTTCTAATAATTAAAAATTTCGCTGAATTTACTTTTTTATAGATAACCATAGCGTTTTCCTAAAAAAACCCTATTTGAATTTCGGTTTCTATACATAAACATTGCTGAATTCAGTTTGTCTATAGAAAAAAGTTAGCTGAATTGTATTTAGCTATAGAAAAAGTTTGTTGGATTGAATTTTTATATAGAAAAAGTTTGCCGAATTTAGTTTATTGATATAAAAAGGTAACTTAATTGAGTTTATCTTCGGAAAAGTAGGTTGAACTGCATTTTTCTGTAGAAAAATGTTGCTGAATTCATTTTTCTTATAATCAAAGCATTGCTGAATTTACTTTTTTTATAGAAAACGAAATCTGAATTGAGTTTTCTAAAAATAACCATAGCTGAAATGTGTTTCCTGAATTGAGTTTTTCTGAAATCTTTTGATGAATTTATGTTTTCTATAGAAGAAGTTTGCTGAATTTATCTTGTCTTTTATTGAGTTTTGATTGAGTTTTCTTCCTATAAACTTCTGGCTGAATTGACTTTTTCTTTAATAGATATTAGCTGAATTGAATTTTTCTATAGCAAAAGTTGGCTGAATAGACTTTCTCCATAGACATTTGACGTTTTTCTATAGAAAAAAATCGCTAAATTTAGTTTTTGCATACAAAAAAATTTAGCTGAATTTAATTTCCCATGGCATAAACGTTGCTGAATGGAGATTTCATTGATTAGAAAACTATGCTAAGTTGGATTTTTTCAAAGAAAAATTTGCTAAATTAAATTTTGCTAGATAAAAACTTTGCTGAATTGAGTTTTTATTTGGAATATTTTGCTAAATTGAGTTTTTCTGTAGAAAAATGTTGCTGAATAAAGTTCTGCTATAGAAAAAAACTAACTAAATTCATATGTTTTATCGAATAAAATGCTAAATTTTTGTGTCTCTTTAATAGAAGGTTAGGATATTTTGTCTACAAATTACCTTTGTAAGGATTGGTGGTGGTGGACCCTATTAAAGGAAGGTCACCCTTTGCCATTTGCCTGTCAAGACATTTTCATATTTTCTTGCCTAGAGAATTCCTGTTGAAAGGTCTTCTGTATAATATAGAAAACAATTTTAAGATCTTCTCTTTAAAGAAGATCCCTTTTTAGAAGTATCCTACCAAAGATCTTTAAATTATCCTGAAAGGTCTTCCGACGACAGAGAATCATTTAAAGGTCTTCTAGTCTTTAGAAGTCTGTTTTAAAAGTTTTTTGTATTTTAAGAACCTTTTGACAGGTTGTTTCAGGCTTTTCAAAAGGACTTCTGCACATTGAAGGGAATTCCGATTGTAGGGACCCTATAAAGTTCTAAAGATTTTCTAGTTCGCTACTTCCAAACCATCTGTTAAAAATTCTTTTTGTTTTCAACTATTCCCCCGCCCTGTCAATTACTATTAAATATTTAAAAAGACAATTAAAAACACACACACGCACACACACATACACACAAATGTAAGTACATACATGTGTGCGTATCTCATGCCGTTTTGGTGTACTCGAAGAGTTCCGCAACTAATATTCTTTAAATACCTTACATGACAATTTGTTAATTATTTATGAAATAGTTGACGACGACGAAAACAACAACAACAAATTCCATCAACAGCTACAACAAGAACAAAAAAAGAAATCCGTCAGTAGTCATTTATATTGTCTATTATACGTAAATATGTAGTACATATATACAAACATACAGAGAGACACACACACACACACGAATATATGTAGCGATAGATGGGTATGTCGTCTGGCCTTTGTTTCGTTCATTTCTATTGCGCAGTTCTCGATATTCGATTTCCCTAAGGCAAAGCAGCAGCAAAAATGTGATTAAATGGGTAAAAAGTTTCGAAATATTTAGCATTAAATGGAGTGGCGGATTTATTCTAGAGGAATAAAGAATTCGACCCAGATGGAATGGAATTTTTTACCTTTTTTTGGAATACTTTATGATAGGTTCCGACGATGGTGACATTTCTTTGAGGGGATACCTCATAATAGGTAGCGATGTTGAAATTTTCAGATTTGTCGGAAAAATATACCCAAATTTTATAAAATGTCATTGCAATGGGGTTATTGGAACCCTTGAGGCGGATCTTCGAATTTTGAAACTCGCAATCGAATTAAGAAAAGACCTCCCTAAGTTTTTGTGTGGGAGGCATCAGATGGAGTGGATCGATGGGTCCCATCTTCGGACTTGATGTAGTTTGGGTGAAAGTATTGCGATTTGCAAAGTTTCGACAAATTCGGAAATTTCATTCGTTTGACATTTGATTAAAAAAATGTTCAAATTTTCCGATAATTTTGTGTAGGAGGTACCAGAAGGAGTGGACCGTAATATAGGTAAGGTAAACACATTACTGTGTGCAAAGTTTCGAGGGAATACTTCATAGTAGGTACCGATGTTGAAATTTTCAAATTTGTCGGAAAAATACACCTAAATTTTATAAAATGTCATTGCAATGGGGTTATCGGAAACCTTGAGGCGGATCTTTGAATTTTATATAGAATCGAAGAAAGCAAACTAATTTGAAACCCGCAATCGAAATAAGAAAATACCTCTCTAAGTTTTTGTGTGAGAGGCATCAGAAGGAGCGGATCGATGGGTCCCATCTTCGGTAGGTTAGGTGAAAGTATTGCGATTTACAAAGTTTTCCACATATTCGTAAATTTTCAATAGTTTGACATTTGATTAAACAAATTTTCAAATTTTCCGACAATTTTGTGTGGAAGGTACCAGAAGGAGTGGACCGATGGGTCCTATCTTCGGACATAATCTAGGTAATGTATACATATTACTATGTGCAAAGTTTCGATGAAATTGGATATGCCGTTCGCTTCATATTCGATTTACAATTTTTTTTTCAAAATTTTGACATTTTGTGGGGAGGTACCCAAAGAAGTGGACCGATAAGTCCCATCTCCCAACCTTATAAAGGTATGGTTAAAATATTAGGTTGTGCAAAGTTTAGTTCAAATCGGATAGTCTGTTCGCTAGATATTGTGTTTTTTAACACAAATTTGGACTATTTTGTGTGGGAGGTACCAGAAGAAGTGGAGCGATGGGTCCCAACTTTGCATTTCATCTAGGATTGGTAAAACTAAAGCGATGTGCAATGTTTCTATAAAATCGAAAATTCTATTCCTTTTATATTTGATTTAAAAAATATTAAATTTTGTCCATTTTGTGTGTAAGGTACCAGGAGTGGACCTACGGGTCCCATCTTAGGACGTAACATAAGTAAGGTAAACACATAACTATGGGCAAAGTTTCGATGAAATTGCATATGCCGTTTGCTTCATACAAGATGTTTAAGTTTTGAAAATTTTGACCATTTGTGGGGGAGGTACTAGAAGGAGAGTACCGATAAGTTCCATCTTCCAACATTATTAGGGTATGGTCAAAATATTAGGTTGTGCAAAGTTTAGTTCAAATCGCCGAGCCCGTTCGCCTGATATTATAAAATATTATAAAATTATTATAAAATAAATTTTCAGCAAAATTTTAACCATTTTGCATGGGAGGTACCAGATGGAATGGTTCGATGGGTCTTATCTTCGAACTTGACTTGGAGTTGGTAAAAATACTACAATGTCCACATTTCGGGTCAAATCGGACACTCAATTCGCTTAATATTGAATTAATAAAAACATTTTGGAATTTTTGACCCTTTGTGGGGGCAGGTACCAGAAGGAGTGGACCTATGAGTCTCACTTCTCAAGATTATATAGGCATGGTTAAAATTATGAGGCTGTGCTAAGCATAGTTCAAATTGTCCGTTCGCATGATATTTTTTTAAAATTAATTTTCAGTCAAATTTTGACCATTTAATGTGGGAGGTACCAGGAGTAGTGAACCGGTGTGTCCCATCTTCGATGTTGATCTTACTTACTTACGTAGCTGGCTTGTGACAGAACTTTCGTTCCATAAGCCGAGCTTAGAAAATATTTCTAGGTGCGTCGGTTTTTTGCGCAGTTTTTCCAATTTGAAAGACCATTTTCGGCAATGTTATCTTCGACTTGATCTTTCCAACGTATTCGTGGCCTTCCCCTTCTGCGTGAACCATCAGCTGGTTCGCTTTTATATGACTTCTGGGCTGGGGCATCTTTATCCATTCTCAAAACATGACCTAGCCAACGTAGTCGCTGCAGTTCAATACGTCTAACAATGTCGATGTCCGAAAATAGCTGGTTCAACTCATGGTTCATTCGACGGCGATATTCACTGTCAACGTAGATCGGCCCATAGATCTTTCGGAGAATTTTTCTCTCAAACACTCCAAGAGCTGCCTCATCTGCTTGCGTAAGTACCCATGCTTCAGATCCATATAAAAGCACGGGTAGTATCAGCGTCTTGTAAAGTGTGAGTTTGGTCTGGCGGGTCCTGCTTTTGAGTTGTTTGTTTCGAAATTGATCTAGGTTTGGTAAAAATATTGCGATTTCCAAAAGTTTGGATAAAATCGAAAATTTCATTAGATTTATATATGATTAAAGAAATTTTTAAAAATTTTGACACTTTGTCCGGAGTGAACCCATCTTCGCACAAAATCTGTATATGTTAAAAATATTACGTTGTACAAAGTTTCGATAAAATGGGATATTCCATTCGCCTTATAAATGATTTATGAATTTTTAAAATCTTGACAATTTAGTGTGGGAGGTAACAGAAGGAGCCGAACGATATTTCCCATCTTCGAACTTGAACTAAGATTGAAAAAAATATTACGATAAACAAAGTCTTAATGGAATCGGTTACTTCCTTCCGAAATGTCTAATTTCCGTTATTTCGCTGGGGAATATACACCTAAATACACCTTTAAAATAATGAAAATCGTGAGGGATGCCAAACCTATGAACCTATAACCAAAATAAATGATTTTGTTTTATTGTCGTAGAAATCGGAATTTGAAATTACAGCCACTTCAGATGGAAAATACGGTTAAACCTTCAAAATACAATTTTTTATCTCCAAGAATGCGCTTAAGACTTTCAAATTTTAAGTTTAAATTGTACCAAATGTAGTACTTTTCGAATAATTACAGTACGCATTTCCAAAAAAAAACCCCTTTGGTCTGCATCCTGAACTCCATCATTGACCCTCTTTATCCAAACTTAAGGCTTCATAATTCTTATCTGACGCCTTCAGACCCAGATTAAAATTTCAAGATTCTAGTCAGTTAGTTCGGTTATAATCTTCAAAGGGCCGAAAATTGTTGGAGACATTATATGGGGGCTATTTCGAAGCATGGACCTATGTTGACAATTTTTTACAAAGAAAATTCCAATAATCCGGAATGAAATGATACAATCACTTATTTATGCAAATGCGAATGAAGCCATGAAAATTCAGAAAATGTGGCGGCAATGCCAAGGCTATGGCAAAACGTTAACCGATATATTCCATTTTCAGTACCAAGCATTGAGTCAAATATTTCTAGGAATGAAAAAAAAAAATGATTTAAAACTCCCATTTTTTGTTGGAGGGTATTAATCGGTCATATTAAAAAAAAAATAAGCATTTTGTTCAATGAGCCCCTGAGGTCCGATGATTTTCGATATAAATCGGCGGGTGCATTTTAAAAATATTCCCTACTTTGAAGAACAAAGAAATTCAGCAAGAATTTTTCTCTCTTTGGTATAGCCCAAGAGGTAAAAAGTTGCGCAGTAGTATCTACGAATAAATGTACCTACCTCAAAATTCGGAACACACTAATATACAAACGAGAATAGCCCAAAAAATAGTAATAATACATACGGATGTATACGTATGTAGCAATATCTTTATGTATGTAGGGCACATAATTAAAAGCAAAAAAATTATAATAGCAGTTCAAAAGAAAACAAGTGAAAAAGCGTTAAGTTCGGCCGGGCCGAACTTTGGATACCCTCCACCATACCCTCCATATATACTGACATGTACTAGAAATGAAAATATAGGGAACATACCAAAAAGTGGACCTATACAGACATTTCTAAAAACGGATAATGTAAACCATAATACAAATTTCAGAAATTTTTAATGGATATTTATACCCTCAGCCTTAGGGCTAATGAGGGTGTATACACTTTAACACGGTGAAAATGTGCTTCATCGAAATATTGGTTCTAGACCCAATGTTTCTTTGGACCAAATCCGTTTCAGAAAATTTAGATTTCATCCGAACTTTGCCCATCTTATTATTTCTTCCAAGCTTAGTTCAAATTCGAAGATGGGGAATATTGGTCCACTCCTTGTGGAACCTCCAATCAGGGTCTAGGTCTAAATGCGGCTATAGTTCATTATCGAACCTTACGTTCTAATTGTTTATCTCTCTATCCTCCGCAGGTGAAATGATTACAGCAGAGTCTTAGAACCAAACTCAAAACGCGGAACAAATCAGATAACTATCTTAATATAAAAAAGGGGGTTATATGGGGACTACCCCAAAAAGAGGGCGAATATTAATAATTTTTGGTAGAGAGATTTGTTACTATATACGACTACAAATTACCAAATTGCAGCAAATTCGGTTGAAAAATGCGCTCAAGAACCCCCAAATACCGAAAATTGGGTGTACCCTTATATGGGGGCTATCCGAAAAAATGGACCTATATTCATAATTTTTTGTGGAGAGATTTGGAACCTATTAAGAACCCAATGTACCAAATTTCAGCGTATTCGGTTGAAAAAACGCGCTCAAGAACCCCAAAATACCGAAAATTGGGGGGTATCCTTATATGGGGGATATCCGGAAAAATTGAACTATATTTATAATTTTATGTGGAGAGATTTGGTACCCATTAAAAACTCGAAATACTAAATTACAGCCAATTCAGTAGAAAAATACGATCAAAACCCCCAAAATACTGTACATTAGGAGGTACCGTTATATGGGGGCTACCAGAAAAAGTGGACCTATATTTATAATTTTTTGTGGGGACATTTAGTACCCAATAAGAACCCACTGTACCAAATTTCAGCGTATTCGGTTGAAAAACGCGCCCAAGAACCTCAAAATACCGAAAACTGGGGGGTACTGTTATATTGGAGCTATGTCTAAATGTGGACCGATATATCCAATCTTCGAACTTGACCTGCCTGCAGACAAAAGACAACCCTATGCAAAATTTCAGCATCCTATCTCAATTCCTTCAGAAGATAGCGTGATTACGGACGGACATGGCTAGATCGTCTTAGAATTTTACCCTGATCAAGAATATATATACTTTATAGGGTCGGAAATGAATATTTCGATGAGTTACAAACGGAATGACAAAATTAATATACCCTCCATACTATGGTGGATGGTATAAAAAACACAATTTTTTTGTTTGATCCAAAATTTACAACAACGACAACAAAGACATCACACCCCACACACACACACCTCCACAACATTTCTATTAAGGAGAGCTCACAGAGATGTGGAGAAAAAAAGTGAAAAGATGTATAGAAACAAAATAAAAGAAAAAAAACTACTGTAAAGAAATACGGATATTCTTACATATCCAAAACAATTCGTTCATACATACATACATGCATGTACATACGAGTATGTACTACAAAATACCCACCTAATACAAACATACAAACAGAGATTCATTTGATGTTGCAAAAAAATTGTAGAGAGAAGAGAACTTTGTACATCCATATATGGGAATGGTTGATGTCGTTTCAAAATGAAAAAAAAAATAAATAAAAAAATAACTAAACAATGGTGCTAATGTAGCTTTTTTAAGGTAAAATACAGTTAAAAACTCGTACAATTTTTATACCCTCCACCATACGTAGGGTAGACTGGGGCACCTTCGCCAATGTCGTTTTCGATATATAGCTCTCATTGTACATCACTAGCTTTGATCCATAGGTATCGAATGTCAAAATAAATAAATGTCGCAGCGTTTGAAACCTCTAGCTAATAAGCTTATTTAGATGCATGGTTTTTTGTATTTTTACAGATGGTTTTTTTTTTAATATTTCGTAAGTATTTCTTGTATAAAACTTTTAGAATTTTAAGCCAGTATTATTAAAAAGTCGTTAATTACAATGCATATGCTTATACAAATAATTAAAAATATAATGTTTTTGGAAGATTGATAGAAGAAAATGAAAGAAACTATGAAAAGTACCTTCGGGGTAGTTTCGGCATTACAAAGTGGCCATATACAGATAGTATATAAAATAAATAATCCTAAATCTAAATAATACTTAAATATGGTTTGAAATTATATACAAGATCAAACGTGCTTGTACTGACGAATATGCGATAGAAAACCCCATTTATAGTGGTGTGTTTGGCCTTGAGACGTCAACAAATGCCAAAGTTACATTCGGCGAATTTGACTTTTTTTTACAAAACTGTCAAAATTGTTAACTATTACTAATTTATTAGATGTTTTTGATACTAGTTTCTATAATTGTATGCGAAATTATGGCCGTCTATGTCAAGTGGTTCCGCAGTTAATGAGTTTATACACAATTTTTGGATAAAAACTCAAAATAGGGGTACCTTTGTATGGGGGCTATCAGTAAACGTGGACCTACATACATAAATTTTTGCATGGACATTTGGTACCCAATGAGAATGTTCTGTGCCAAATCACAGCCATTTTGGTGGTAAAATGTGTCTAAATGCAAAAAAAAATCCTTAAATCGGGATATACGGTTATATGGGTGCTATATCAAAACGTGGACCCAGGGACCCCATTTCCCATAATATTACTTGTATTGATATAAAAACCATCTGGGCCAAATATTGACCGCCCATGTCTAGTGGTTCGCCAGTTAATGAGTTTATACCCAATTTTTGGGTAAATACTCAAAATAGGGGAACCTTTGTATGGGGGATACCAGTAAACTTGGACCTACATATATAAGTTTTAGCATGGACATTTGGTACCCAAAAAGAACACTCTGTCCAACATTACAGCCAAGTTGGTTCTAAAATGTGTCTAATAGACAAAAAAATACCTTAAATCGGGGGATACGGTTATATGGGGGCTATATCAAAACTTGGACCCAGGGACCCCATTTTGGATTTTTATATTTGCTTTGACATTAAAAACATGTATGCGACATTTTGGCCGCCTATGTCAAGTGGTTCCGCAGTTAATGAGTTTATAGCCGGGTATTTACCCAAGTATTTACGCACATCTTTGAAGTAGCGTAAAACTATCCAATCGGGTATGTTCTGGAATTCACTGTGTGTTGTTTTCACTTCACACATACACTTCACCTCAGAAGTTACCTCCTGTTCTGGTTCTCACGTGAATTGAAATTTTCAACTGCGACAAAAATAAACGCCAACATGGTACTTTGCAGAAATAGTGTTGCCATACATTATAAACTGCATTCGTTTCTAACATGGTTTCTCTAATTTTTTACTAATTTCGTTAGTTCTAACGATAATTTTGCTATTATTTTTTAATATTTTATTATTCGCAACATAAAATATATGTATGAAAGACTCTGTAATATCATTAATTTGTTGATTGTTTTAAGAGGATCATATGGTGACCCTGTCTTCTTTGGCCTTACTTCAAATCAGCTGTTTGTGTCAAGCGAGCAATACAGTTGAAGAAAATGGAACACAAACCTTAGTATCTATTTAAAATTTGTTTTTAAGGACGTTTTTTCTTAATTTTGTGATTTTAAACAAATTATACGCAATAATAACATATTATTCTATCATCATGTGCCCTTTTTTATTTCAAAAAAGATTTTATTTTATATGGAAAAACATGAATACACCCGACTCTCACTATGAAAATGTAAGTGTAAAGAATACACCTCAAATGGGTGTAAAGTGTGTTACAGAACACCTCGGCGTGTGTTCGATACACTTCTGCCGTTGAAGTGAATTCCAGAACATGCCCGTATAAATCGATTTGATAACAGAAACCCGGAATAGGGTGTAAGATGTTGTATTACCGATTCAATATAGTAAATACCCACAAATGGGTATTTACCCACCCCTTGGGTATTTACCCGGTAAGTGTCATCTCTAATCATGATGGAAGATGGGATTTATCGGCCCACTCTTTCAAGTAGCTCCCACACAAAGGGTCAACGTTTATGAAGATTTGTAAATCATATATGAAGTAAACGAACTATCTAAATTTCATCCAAAATTTGCACATTGTAATATTTTTATCTCACCTATATCATGTCCAAAAATTGGACCCATCAATCCACTCATTCTTGTACCTCTCCCACAAAGTGTAAATATTTTGAAAATTTGTTAATTCACTACCAAGCGTATGCAATGTCCGATTTTTTCCAAAGTTTACACATCATAATATTTTTGTATAGATAACATTTCAGTTGCAATTTGCCATTTCTTCAAATTATAAATTTGGCGTTTTTTTCCTATGCACAAAATATTGGCAACACTGAACACAGAGAGCAGCAGTACATTGGCTGAGGCATTTGTTTGTTATTAATATTTTTCTGTGTTGTTTATGTAGTTGTTGTTGCTATTGTTAATAAAAATGTAAACACAATTGAACAGATGACGAAAACGACGTAATCAGCTGTTTTCTTTTTTTGCTACGATGTTACCAACTAATACATTAATACATTGACAGCAATCGTTTGAAAAAATATACGCCAATCGTAAACACTCACACACCCACACAAATACCATGTACGTTCATATGGGTTATTGTATAGCTCGCTAAATATGACAGGGTCGTCTATTGTTTTCATCAATTCGCATGTAACGAATTCAACGCACAACACAGCATGAAATATTACGATTTTTGTTTGTTGGGGAGATGGGAGCTTAAGACGCAAATAAATATATATGTACTTGGAGATTTATATTATATATGGAAAAAATATACATACATGCATATGTCTTTGCAAAGTAATGGTGGTTGTGTGTAGTACTATTTTTTTCGATCGTCATTATTGGGGATTTTGTGTTTCTTTTTTTCGGTCAACGAATGATGTTTGTTCGGTGTGATCACTGTCGAAAGGCAATGTGAAAACCTTAGAGCCGAATATGAACCTAATAATAACTCGTTTCTAACACCCAAACTATTCATATGGGGTAAATGGCGCCCAACGTTAATCATTTACATTTGTATACCCTTCACCACTCTGTGATACAGGGTATTATGTCTTTGAGCATATGATTGTAACAGGCAAAAGGAACCGAGATAGACACATGGTTCCTTTTGAGAATATGCGTAGATCACTTTCTGAGTCGATTTATGCATGTCCGTCTGTCCGTCCGTCCATCCGTCTGTCCATGTTAAATTGTAAACAAAGTACAGGTCGCATTTATGTTCCGAATTGGACGAAAATTGGCATAGGTCACTTATTTGGCCCAAGGACGAACCCCATTGAAATTGAGAAAAATCGGTTCAGATTTAGATATAGCTCCCATATATATTTTCGTTCGATTTAATGTAAATGTTGCATCAAAGTCCCTATATATCTTTCGATTTGCACGAAATTTTGCACAGCCTAATGATTTAGGTCTACAATGATGTGTGTTAAGTTTCGTGAAAATCGGTTCAGATTTAGATATAGCTCCCATATATATTTTGGTCCGATTTAAGGTAAATGGTACACCAAAGTCCCTATATATCTTTCGATTTGCACGTAATTTGGCACAGCGTAATGAATTAGGTCTAGAATGATATGTGTTAAGTTTCGTGAAAATCGGTTCAGATTTAGATATAGCTCCCATAGATATTTTGGTCCGATTTAAGGTAAATGGTACACCAAAGTCCCTATATATCCTCCGATTTGCACGTAATTTGGTACAGTCTAATGATTTAGGTCTAGAATGATGTGTGTTAAGTTTCGTGAAAATCGGTTCAGATTTAGATATAGCTCCCATATATATTTTCGTCCGATTTAATGTAAATGTTACCAAAGTCCCTATATATCTTTCGATTTGCACGTAATTTGGCACAGCGTAATGAATTAGGTCAAGAATAAAATGTGTTAAGTTTCGTGAAAATCGGTTCAGATTTGGATATAGCTCCCATATATATTTTCGTTCGATTTTATGTAAATTTGCACCAAAGTCCCTATATATCTTTCGATTTGCACGAAAGTGGGCATAGCGTAATGAATTAGGTCTACAATGATGTGTGTTAAGTTTCCCGGAAATCGGTTCAGATTTAGATATAGCTCCCATATATATTTTGGTCCGATTTAAGGTAAATGGTACACCAAAGTCCCTATATATCTTTCGATTTGCAGGTAATTTGGCACAGCGAAATGAATTAGGTCTAGAATGATGTGTGTTAAGTTTCGTGAAAATCGGTTCAGATTTAGATATAGCTCCCATATATATTTTCGTCCGATTTAATGTAAATGTTATACCAAAGTCCCTATATATCTTTCGATTTGCACGTAATTTCGCACAGCGTAATGAATTAGGTCTAGAATAAAATGTGTTAAGTTTCCTGAAAATCGGTCCAGATTTAGATATAGCTCCCATATATATTTTCGTCCGATTTAAGGTAAATCGTACACCAAAGTCCCTATATATCTTTCGATTTGCACGTAATTTCGCACAGCGTAATGATTAAGGTCTAGAATGAAATCTGTTAAGTTTCCCGGAAATCGGTTCAGATTTAGATGTAGCTCCTATATATATTTTCCTCCGATTTAATGTAAGTGGTACACCAAAGTCCCTATATATCTTTCGATTTGCACGAAATTTTGCACAGCCTCATGATTTAAGTCTACAATGATGTGTATTAAGTTTCCTGAAAATCGGTCCTCTGATTTAATGTAATGTTTTCCTCCGATTTAATGTAAATGGTGCACCAAAGTCAATCTATATCTTTCGATTTGCACGAAAGTGGGCATAGCGTAATTAATTAGGTCTAGATTGAAATGTGTTAAGTTTCCCGAAAATCGGTTCAGATTTAGATATAGCTTCCATATATATTTGTGTCCGTTTTAAGGTATGTGGTGCACCAAAGTCCACATATATCTTTCGATTTGCACGAAATTTGGCATAGAGTATTGAATTAAGTCTAGAATGATGTGTGCTAAGTTTCGGTTCAGATTTACACACAGCTCCTATATATACATTCTTCCGATTTTATGTAAATTGTGCACTAAAGGCCCAAAGTTTGTCCGAAGTTAGATATAGCCCCCCTATATATTAGGATTCATCTGTTGAATATATCCAAAGTGGTGAAGGATATCATATAGTCGGCCCCGTCCCACTTTACTACTTTCCTTACTGGTTATTTTAATTAACTGCTGGTTCGGTGTAAACACTGTTGAAATTTCTTCGCTATATTTCAAAGTAGATCAAGTCAATGTGGATAATTATTTTTATTCAAGGCTGAAGGTCTTACCGAATAACTCCACTCTTACACCCAAAGTGATCATATAACGTAAATGGCGCCCAACGTTAAATAATTTTCATAATTTTTTTCGGATTAACTCATATCTCTTCACATAGTAATCATTGTCAGTCATATGTGAAACTAATAACTCCTTTTTTATACCCATATGGTGTGAATGGGTAAATGGCGCCCAACGTTAATCATTTATATTTTTATTTTAATTAAAATACAATAACTTTCAGTAGAAACTAATATCAGTCAAATTTGAATCTAACAACTCCTTTCTAATACCCATATGGTGTGAATGGCGCCCAACGTTAGCTTGTCATTATTGGGGACTTTGTGCTTCATAGTTTGTTCGGTGTAAACACTGTTGAAATTTCTTCGATATATTTGAAAGTAGATCAAATAAATGTGGATAATTATTTTTATTCAAGGCTGAAGGTCTTAGA
This sequence comes from Musca vetustissima, assembly GCF_032173495.1. NCBI lineage: Eukaryota > Metazoa > Arthropoda > Insecta > Diptera > Muscidae > Musca > Musca vetustissima. Next base: position 14,552 of record NW_026881906.1, read on the forward strand.
GCCGAATATGAAACTAATAACTTCTTTCTTCCACCCAAAGTGATCATATAACGTAAATGGCGCCCAACGTTAATAATTTAAATATTTTTTCGAATTAACTAAAATCTCTTTCCATAGTAACCATTGCCAGTCATAAGTGTAACTAATAACTCCTTTTTTATACCCACAACGATCATATGGTGTGTGAATGGCGCCCAACGTTAGGTATTTAATTGCAGATTTTTTTATTTTAATTTTGTATGTCATATTTTGCATACCATTTGTGTATATATACAACATATGTATGTCAAGCCAATGTAAATATATTTACAAAAATTCTTTGTTAGCGCACACTTATTCTAACACTCTCACATTAGGTCCGCAGCAGTACGTATAGATTTTGAAATATCTAAAACGGGGAAGTATGTAGGTGTGCTATTTTCCTATTTGGATTGGCCCAGCATTGTTCTATAAATTGTTTTATATCCAATTCAATATTCCAATTGATATGTAATGAAATTGAATTGAATTTCTAAATTTAAATAAATGACGTTTCTACTGCTAATAACCACCACCTATGGTTGATACGGAGGGTGGTTTCCATGTATGTGGTTGGCATTGTGGTATATTGGATTACTAAAAATTCCAATTTTAAATTTGATAAAATAGGTAACAGAAGAAATGAATTTCTTAGGAATTCGGATAACTTACGTCAGATCCCACAAAATCTAAGCAATATGACGTCATATCGACGAGTTGAAGGTCAGGGAGAATTATTTAGTTTAACTGAAAGCCAGGCATTCTTTAATTGATGAGCTGAAGTGAATCTCTATAGACGAGGTAAAAAGAGACAAGATAGAGGGTGTGTTCATAAATGATCTAGGGGGAATCTTTATAGAGCTGAAGGGAGGATCTATAAACAACCTGGAGGAAGTCTCTATGGAAGAACTGAAGGGAGTCATTATATATGAGGAGTTCTGAGTCCCTATAGACAAGCTGATGGTAGTCTCTATGGACGAGCTGAAGGGAGTCTCTATAGACGAGCTGAAGGGAGTATCTATAAACGAGCTTAATCGAATATCTATAGGCAAGCTGATGGGAGTCTTTCATAGACGAGCTGAAGTGAGTCTCTATAGACAAACTGAAGGGAGTCATTATAGGCAAGCTGTTGTGAGTCCCCATAGACAAGCTGATGGGAGTCTCTATAGACGAGCTGAAGTGAGTCTTTCATAGACGAGCTGAAGTGAGTCTTTCATAGACGAGCTGAAGTGAGTCTTTCATAGACGAGCTGATGTGAGTCTTTCATAGACGAGCTGAAGTGAGTCTTTCATAGACGAGCTGAAGTGAGTCTTTCATAGACGAGCTGAAGTGAGTCTTTCATAGACGAGCTGAAGTGAGTCTTTCATAGACGAGCTGAAGTGAGTCTTTCATAGACGAGCTGAAGTGAGTCTTTCATAGACGAGCTGAAGTGAGTCTTTCATAGACGAGCTGAAGTGAGTCTTTCATAGACGAGCTGAAGTGAGTCTTTCATAGACGAGCTGAAGTGAGTCTTTCATAGACGAGCTGAAGTGAGTCTTTCATAGACGAGCTGAAGTGAGTCTCTATAGACGAGCTGAAGTGAGTCTCTATAGACGAGGTGAAGTGAGTCTCTATAGACAAGCTGTTGTGAGTCCCATAGACAAGCTGATGGGATTCTCTATAGACGAGCTGAAGTGAGTCTTTCATAGACGAGCTGAAGTGAGTTTTTATAGACGACCTGAAGGGAGTCATTCACGGACGAGCTGAAGGGTGGCTTTCATAAACGAGCTGAGGGACGTCTTTCATAGGCAAGGTGAGTCTCTATATATGAGTCTATAGAGACTATAGACGAGGTGAAAGATCGTCTCTATAGATATGCTGAAGGGCGTCTCTAAAGAAGAGCTAGGGCAAGCATTCATAGACGAGCTGAAGGGAGTATATATTGACGAATCGGAAGGGAGTCTCTCAAGACAAGCTGAAGATAGCCTTTATAGACGAGATGAAGGGCATCTTAATGAACGAGCTAAAGGGAGTCTATAGTGACTCTATAATTTTAGCTGAATGGAGTCTCCATATACGGGCGATCTAAAGGACATGGAGTCTGTACAGACGATATGAAAGTCATGGAGTTCTTATAGATTACAAGAAAACCAGCGAGACTTAATAGAACAGCAGAAGTCCAGGGAGTCTTTATAGATGACCTAAAGGTCATCTATAGTCTTTACAGACTACCTGAAAACCAGCGAGACTTAATAGACGACCTTAAGCCCAGGGAGTCTTTACTGATAAAGAGCATTTAAAGACAACCAAGGAGCCAAGGCCAAGGAGCCTTTAAAGACAACTTATATTCCAGGGAATCTTTAATGATAACCTGAAAACCAGGATATCTTTACAGGCAACTTGAAGGCCAAGGAGTCTTCACAGACTACCTGAAAACCAGGGAGTATTTACAGACCACCAAAAAGCCAGGAAGTCTTTACACACTACTTTGAAAACCAGGTTGACTTAATAGACAACCTGAAGGCCAAGGAGTCTTTAAAGACAACCTGAAACCCAGGGAGTCTTTACAGGCGACCTGAAAGTCAGGGAGTTCTTTTAGGCAACCTGAAAGCCAGCGATTCTTCAAAGACGACCTAAAAGACAGGGAGTTGTAAAAACTCCACCTGAAGGCCAGAAAGTCTTTACATACTACGTGGAAACCAGGGAGACTTAATAGATGACCTGGATGCCAGGGAGTCTTTACAGGCGACCTGAAGACCCGGCACTTCTTTCAGGAGACCTGAAGGCCAGGGAATCTTTAAAGACAATCTGAAACCCATGGCGTCTTTACAGGCGACCTGAAGGCCAGGGTATCTTTAAAGACTAGGCCAGGGAGCCTTAACAGAATGACTGAAGACCAGGAAGACTATATAGACGATTTGAAGGAATGGAAGTCTTTAAAGCCTGAAGGCCAGAAAATCATTTCAGACGACCTGAGAGCCAAGGCGAATTTATAGTGACCTAAACCCAGCGTGTCTTAACACAAGTATTGAACTCCAGGAATTTTTTATTAACAGTCATAAGTCTAGGGACTCTTACATGGAGCTAGCAGGAGTCTCTCATAGGTTATAAGAAGTTTATAAGTTTTTATAGTCTAACTGAAACTCCCTATTCTTTAGAGAGCTCCTATATATAAACGGAGATCAAAGAAGTTTTTATAAACGATAAATTCTTCTGAAAGCCAGATAGACTTTATAGACGATCAGAAGGCCATGGTGTCTTAATAGAATGGCTATAGACCAGGGAGACTTTATAGACGATTTAAAGGAATGGGAGTCTTTAAAGCCGATTTGAAGGCCATAAAATCTTTTCAAACGACCTGAGAGTCATGGCGAATTTGTAGTGACCTGAAGGCCAGGGAGTCTTAGACAGGCTAAAGTCTAGAGACTCTTTCATGATAGCTCTATCAGGAGTCTCTCATGGATGAGTAGACGTTCAGAAGTTTTTATAGTCTGACTGTATCTCCATAGTATTGAAAAAGCCTGCATAAATAAACGGAGGACAAAGAAGTATTAATAAACGATAAGGCTTCCTGAAAGCCAGGTGGACTTTCCAGGGAATCCTTACAAACGAAATTTTTACAGCCTAGAAGTCTTTGCACACCAGGGAGACCAGCGAGACTTTATAGACGATTTGAAGAAATGGGAGTCTTTAAAGCCGATTTGAAGGCCAGAAAATCTTTTCAGACGACCTGAGAGTCATGGCGAATTTGTAGTGACCTGAAGGTCAGGGAGTCTTAGACAGGCTAAAGTCCAGAGACTCTTTCATAGAGCTATCAGGAGTCTCTAATGGATGAGTAGAAGTTCAGAAGTTTTTATAGTCTAATTGAATTTCCATAGTCTTCAAAAAGCCTGTAAAAATAAACGGAGGACAAAGAAGTATTAATAAACGATAAGGCTTCCTGAAAGCCAGGTGGACTTTACAGGGAATCCTTACAAAGGAAATTTTTTTCAGCCTAGAAGTCTTTGCACACGACCTGAAGGGCGGGGAGTCCATACAGACGACCTAAACTTCAAGGAGTCTTAATAGAAGGGTTGAATTCTAAAAAGGTCTTTATAGATTAGCCGAATATCAGATACCCTTTCATAGAGCTGGCTGGAGTCTTCCCTAGATGAACAGGTGTTGTGAAGACTCAAAGTCTTTATAAACGATAAGGCGTTCTGTGAATCTCTATAGATGAAGGTTCTCAATTTATTCAAGTTCGGAAGGGTGTCTGCTATATGCGAATAATTGAAAATGGTATTCTATTTGTAAAAGACCTGAAGAGAGCAGACCTAAATTGTGTCTGTTCCCTATAGATCGAATAAGAATATTATTTACAGAGGACCTGAAGATCAAGGAGTCTTTACAGACGATCTGAAGGCCATGGAGTTTTTACAGACATATAGTCTTTATAAACGATCTAAAGCCTTACAAACGAGCCGAAGAATAGAGTGTCTTTATAGAGTAGTCTTTTACGGACGACTAGATACGCAGGATGTCTTTACAGACGAGCCGTATGTCAGAATTGAAAGTCAAAAAGTCTTTAGAGAGGAACTGAAGGCCAGAGATCCTTTCATAGAGCTGTCTGGAGTCTTTCATAGATGAGCAGACATTCAAAGGTCTTTATAGACTAACTGAAGCCCCATATTCTTATGAAAGCTTCTATAAATAAGCCGAGGATAAGAGAGTCTTCAGTGAATCTTTATAGACGAAAGTGTTCTATTTATACAAGCCCTGAAGGATGACTTCTATTTGTGAATAACAGAATGCGGTATTCTGTAGAACACCTGAAGGGAGTATACATCTATAGTAGGTATAAATTGGGTCATATGCCTATAGAAGACCTAATGAGGAGATTCAATATAAAGAAGACCCAAAAGGGTGTCTTACTTCGAAAGAAAATTCATGATCGTCTTTTGAAGTTGGGTTTTATTCAGTATAATAACTGGGGAGGATCATCCATTAATAGAAAATATGCTGAAGATCTTATATCTGTAGAAAAACTGAATAGGCTCTGTTTTTTTTTTTCTTTGGAAACCTAGAATTATTTTTCTATCTCTAGAAGACTTGGAGAGAGTCTTATATCTATCTGTATGATGGCTCTAGAAGATCTTCAATATAGCAGACCTGGAATTTTCTATCTTAAGAAGACCAGAAGCGGTTTTTTTATCTATAGAAAATTTTAAAGAGTGTCTTCTGAAGTCTTTCATATATGAGCAAACTTTCAGATGGCTTTATAGACTAACTGACTCTACATAGTCATCAGAAAGCCTCTATAAATAAGCTAAGGATAAGGAAGTCTTTATAAAGGATAAGGAGGCCATAGAGCCTCTATAGATAAAGTCATTATAGTTATTCAAGGTCGGAAGGTTATCTTCTATCTGTGAATAACTGATGATAGTATTCTATCTGTAGAACACCTGAAGGGACTATTCATCTATAGTAGATATAAATTGGGTCTTCGGGTCGATAGAAGACCTAATGATGAGATACAATGTAAAGAAACCCTAAAGGGCAGTTTCTTTCTGTAGAATAAGGGAGTCTACATTTAAATGAATAGAAGTGGGTCTTCTATCAACATGGAGAATATGGAGAAGACCTAAAGATGATCTCTAACTCTAGACGACTTGAAAAGAGTCGATAAGAGAAAAAAAGAGAATGCGTGTTTAAGCATCGACGCTTAGTTACGGTAGCGTATATGGCTAAGCATGTGTGACCTAGCCGGTTTGCAATATTGAAGTTATGGAGCCTTCAATCTAAGGAAGTCCTAAGAGCAACTTTTATCTATAAAATGTCTAAAGATGATCTTCGGTTAATCTTCATAAAAATATTGAAGATCTGGAGAAGGTATTTAATCAATAAATTGTAGATCTTCTATATGTAGAGGACCTGGAGAAGACTTCTTTTTATTTATATTTATTTTTTATCGATTTATAGGGCAATTTTCGAAGGCCTTATTGCACACCTATAGAAAATCTTCTAAATGCAGATGAGCTCTCTAGAAGAACTTCTGTGGAGGGAAGACCCTCCCTCCCTCCCTGTTTATCTGTATTTAATTTTCCCAGAGTCTGAAATATATAAAAGGTCTGAAGAAGGTCTTCAGGGTCTTTGAGGGTCTCCTATATGTAGAAGACCTGTAGGCCTATTCTGTAACTTTAAACAACAAACATCTGCTGAAGAGATCTGCAGAAGAAAGTCTTCTTGTGGATAGGATATGCGAGACCATAAGGTCTTCCTAACCCGGGACTAAGAATTTAGAAGATGATTTTAATAGGTTCCCTAAAAATAAGTTTCGTGAATATAATGCAATAATTTACTAAATTTTTTCCTGAGGCTATACGCTTGATATTCACTTTTACTTTCTACAACGGAAACCCCCAAAACGAAAAAGCACAAAAGGTATTAAGAAAATCCAAATGAAACCAAGAAAGAAAAACAAATGAAAAAAAAAACAGAAATAATTGGCAGACTATGTCTAAGATTGATGGATATGTATTCGAAATTTCGAACAAAGAAGATGATGCCAAGCAGGTCTTGGCAAAATCCATTTTTTTTGTTTTCTTTTCGATTTTTCTTGTGTTGATTTGCAATTTGATTAAAATGTCTGCTGCGATGTTAATTCAGGAGATGTGTACATATGTAAATACATGCATATGTATGTACATATGTCTGTACATGATATGAAATAGTCATTCAGTCAGTTCGATGGCTATCATTGATTTTTACGACTGTTTTCATTGCTTCTTTTTCTTCTTCTCCTTTCATTGCTGCTGGTTTATATTTTCGCCTGAACGTTCATTGTCCTCAGCAGAATTAATGGCCAAAGAAGTTTGTTGAAGTTAATGTACCATCGGAGGCATGTAGGGAGTAGAGTAGGTGGTGGTCTGGATGTTTACCTTTAAGAAAAATCTTACTGAGGCCAGCATCCGACAAAATGCCAACAAAGAACATAAAGAGAGGATACACGCAGTTTCGTCCATGGTAGACAGCAGCATATGTTCATGTTCCCGTTCGAGTTCATTTTGTTGGTGTTGTTGCCCCACAAAGATGTTCAAGGAGAACAGAAAATAGGTAAATAGCCTATAAACCTTATCATGAGCAAGACTATAAGCTATGTAGAGCATAGTCGATAGTCAATACAGGCCAATGAGGTAAGCAGAGCTGGGAAGTTTAGTGTTGTTGTTTTGGTGGCTACTTGAAAATGGTATAAACGAGTATGGATAAGAGATGTTTCAGTTTTCTAAAAATACCTCCTTCAGGTCGTAAAAAAAACTCCATGTAGCTTGCCTATAGATGCTTCCTTCAGTTTGAGAGAGACTCACATCCGGAGATACTCCCTTCTTCTCTTCTGGAAAGACTCCATTCGGTCCGCCTATTAAGGTTCCCTTCAGGTTCGTCTGTAGTGAAGGTCGTCTGCCCTTCACCTTGTCCTTGAAAGACTCCTGCTTTAGTTCTTCTAAGTTAGACTTCCTTCAGCTCGTCTATGAAAGACTCCCTGCTTCAGCTCGTCTATGAAAGACTCCCTGCTTCAGCTCGTCTATGAAAGACTCCCTGCTTCAGCTCGTCTATGAAAGACTCCCTGCTTCAGCTCGTCTGTGAAAGACTCCCTGCTTCAGCTCGTCTGTGAAAGACTCCCTGCTTCAGCTCGTCTATGAAAGACTCCCTGCTTCAGCTCGTCTATGAAAGACTCCCTGCTTCAGCTCGTCTGTGAAAGACTCCCTGCTTCAGCTCGTCTATGAAAGACGCCCTTCAGGCTCGTCTATGAAAGACGCCCTTCAGGCTCGTCTGAAAGACGCCCTTCAGGCTCGTCTGTGAATGACGGCCTTCAGGCTCGTCTATGAAAGACTCCCTGCTTCAGCTCGTCTATGAAAGACTCCCTGCTTCAGCTCGTCTATGAAAGACTCCCTGCTTCAGCTCGTCTATGAAAGACTCCCTGCTTCAGCTCGTCTATGAAAGACTCCCTGCTTCAGCTTGTCTATGAAAGACGCCCTGCTTCAGCTCGTCTATGAAAGACGCCCTGCTTCAGCTCGTCTATGAAAGACACCCTGCTTCAGCTCGTCTATGAAAGACGCCCTGCTTCAGCTCGTCTATGAAAGACTCCCTGCTTCAGCTTGTCTATGAAAGACGCCCTGCTTCAGCTCGTCTATGAAAGACTCCCTGCTTCAGCTCGTCTATGCAAGACTCCCTGATTCAGCTCGTCTATGCAAGACTCCCTGATTCAGCTCGTCTATGAAAGACTCCCTGCTTCAGCTTGTCTATGAAAGACTCCCTGCTTCAGCTCGTCTATGAAAGACTCCCTGCTTCAGCTCGTCTACGAAAGACGACATTCAGGCTCGTCTATGAAGGACGGTCTTCAAGCTCGTCTATGAAAGACGTCCTTCAGGCTCCCTGCTTCAGCTCGTCTATGAAAGACTCCCTGCTGCAGCACGTCTATGAAAGACTCCCTGCTGCAGCACGTCTATGAAAGACTCCCTGCTGCAGCTCGTCTATGAAAGACGTCCTTTAGCTCGTCTATGAAAGACGCCCTTCAGCTCGTCTATGAAAGACGTCCTTTAGCTCGTCTATGAGACTCCCCTCAGCTCCTCTATGAAAGACACCCTGATTCAGCTCTTTTACGAAAAACTCCCTTAAGCTCGGCTATGAAAGGCCCCCTTCAGCTCGTCTATGAAAGACTTCCTTTGGCTTGTCTCTGAATGACTCAGCTCGTCTGTGGAGACGCCCTTCAGCTTGTCTGTAGAGTCGCCCAACAGTTCGTCTATGAATTTTGGAAATCTTCTTGAGCAAACCCGATTACCCGCTGTTTTTACATCACTATTACCCACTAAAACTGTTTTCAATTACACTTTCGTTTTATTTTGAATTTTATGAGTTCGATTTTTTTGTTTGATTTCGGGATTATTTTTAGTTTGCAGATTTTATTTTAAATGCATTTTTTTTTTTTTCAAAATTTATTTTTCTTGTTCTTGCAGGAATTTGTTTTTATTTGTTGTTTTTTTAATTTGTTTATGTTTAGCTCTCTATATTTACTCTCGCTTATCACTTTCGGTCTGAACTGATCCGAGAAGACAATGTTGACGACGACGATGGCTCTGTTGTTTGCGGTTCATTGTACCCAAGTTCATTACTCAGCCAGAATAAGAGTCAGTCAGTCGGTCGGTCGGTCCAAGTCGAATGGATGGATGGCTGGATGGATGTTCGGTTCGGGGGTCCAGTATATATTCTGCGTGTTGCTACTGGCGTTGTTGCTGTTTATAAAAATTGTAGTTTGCTGGTGAGGATGAATGTGGTGGTATACGGTTGAATGACTAGCTGGCTGGCTGACTGTCCGCCGGCTAGCTAGGTGAGAGTAGAGGAATAGCTTGACTGAATCGCCAGCTGGCTGGCTGACTGGATGCATGGATGGATGAAATGTTGTGGTGGTGCTGTTTTCCTTTGTTTTGTACTTTACCATAATGCGTACCGCAAAAATATAAAGGATCCCATAGCCCATATCACGCGTTGTATGTAGCTCAGGGTGTTTAATGTTTATTTTTTTACAGAAAAATTCTGCTGGTTTGGTCGAGGCCATCACCAGCAAATGCAGACGTCAATGTCACAGCTTAAGCATCCATCAATGCAAAAAAAAAAGTTGCATTGAACATTATCGGTTGCATAGAACATCACGGGTAGTATCAGCGTCTTGTAGAGTGTGAGTTTGGTCTGGCGGGAGGTGGCCTTGCTTTTGAGTTGTTTGCTCAGACCATAGTAGCATCGGTTGGACATCACAATCCTTCTCCGAATTTGAAAATTGATGTCATTCGTTTTATTTATGGCGGTACCAAGGTATATAAAATCTTTAACTACCTCGAAGCTGTAGTTCTCAAGTTCTACAGTTGGTCCGAGTCTACTGGACATCTTGCGCGTTGATACCATCAGCTTGGTCTTCTCGCCGTTTACTGCCTGACCAACTTTGGCAAACTCCTTCTCAATTTGTTCAAAGGTGGCTGTTACCGCTCTCAATGTTCGACCCATTATATCGATGTCATCGGCGTAGGCGAGTAACATAAGTTGTTTGGTGTACAGAGTGTAATTTCTGTTCACCTTTGAGTCTCGTATGACCTTTTCCAGTAGGATGTTAAAAAGATCACACGACAAACTGTCACCTTGTCTGAATCCTCGTTCGGCATTGAAGGGCTCCGATAGGTCCTTTCCTACTTTAACTGCTGACCTTGTGCCACTTAAAGTTATCCGGCATAGCCGTATTAATTTTGCAGGAATGCCGAACGCAGACTTGGCTTTAAACATCTCTGAACGGATAGGGCTGTCGAATGCGGCTTTATAGTCGACAAATAGGTGGTATGTGTCGATGTGTTTTTCGTGGGTCTTTTCCAGGATATGGGGCAGAGTGAAAATCTGGTCAATGGTGGATTTGCCAGGTCTGAAGCCGCATTGGTATGGTCCGATGATGTCATTGACCATTGGCTTCAATCGTTCACACAGCACACTGGATAGCACTTTATATGCGATGGGAAGGATACTTATTGCTCTATAGTTGGCACATATCGTCTTGTCTACTTTTTGTGCACGGTACACAGAATGCTGAGGTTCCAATCACTGGGCATGCATTCTTCTAGCCAATTTGTACTAATCAGCTCGTGCATGCTCCTTACCAGCATCTGACCACCAGTCATGAATAGTTCGGCTTGTAACCCATCGGCACCTGCTGCTTTATTATTCTTTAGCCGATTGAGTGATATTCTGACTTCATCTTGGTTAGGTGGTATACACTCTATACCGTCATCTATTATTGGTTCTGGGGTATCCTCTTCACTGCTACTATTTGATACCAGAAGTTTTTCAAAATGTTCCTTCCAGATCCTCTGCACGCTGTCAGTATCTGTCACCAGGTTTCCTTCTTCATCTCTACAGGAGGATGTGCCTTTGTTCTGACTCCTGTACATCTCGATTTGCTCACGCTCACGTTTTTCTTGCTTATTCTTCTTTTTTTCTGAAAATATGCTTCTCCTCTCTCCTTTTCTACCGATAGTTCTCCATCGCATTACGTGTTGCTACTGTCCGCAGGGTTGCCCTATACGCTGCGTTTTTCATATCAGTAGCATTACGACACTCCTGATCATACCACGGATTTCCTGATGGTGGTCTTTGGTACCCAAGTGTTGCTTTTGCTGCAGTCTGTAGGGAGTGGACAATTCTCTGTCATTGTGCTTCTATATTATTATGGGGACAAGGGGTGATTTCGTCATGCAGTTGGGTAAGTTGAGCGGAGTAGGCCTCGGCTACCTGTTGTGTTTGCAGCTTTTCGACGTCGAGTTTCCGTGTTGTGTTAGATCGCACCTTTGCTGCTACATTAAGAGGGGTGCGTACCTTGGTTGCCACAAGGTAATGGTCTGAATTGATATTCGCTTCCCGGATCGATCGGACGTCTAAAACACTGGATGAATGCCTTCCTAACAGAATTTCAATATCATGGCCAGGGCAACGATCATATGCTGTTTCTAGGCGCTCGTAAAATATGTCTTTGGTCTGTTCATGTTTATCTTCGGTCGGAGCATAGGCGCAAATGAGACTGATGTAGAAGAATTTCGCATTTATACGGATTATAGCAAATCGCTTATCTGCTGGAGTGAATCTCGAGACGAGGTCTTTTATTCTCCTGTTAACCATAAACCCGCTGCCAAATTCATGTCTCGTTTCATGGCAACTATAATACAGGGCGTAATCGTCTGATTTACTTCCCTTTCCATCGCATTTCCTGTAAGGCAATAATATCGGCTTTGTACTTCTTGAGTACATCCGCCTAAGCGAAAACTGCGCCTGTTCTGTACAACGTGCGCACATTCCAAGTGCAGATTCGCCCAGATCGTGGCCCTTTATACGTTTGCGGGGGGTCGTCAACATTAGGGGGGTGGGTTTGGTTTTCTTTTTCTTTGCTTTTTCATAGTGGGTTGGGTTTTCCAAAAGTGGGCAACTAACCCGACGCCTCAAACCATTTTTTTATAGTTCTTATGGGTGAACTCGCGGCGCATATTAGCTCTCTATTTTTCATCGGGTGATGAAAATAGCTACACCAGGTGCCACCGCGGGGAGGTCAGTGTCCACAATTGAGATGAAAGAGGGACCAAGATAAACCGGGACTTCACCATGTTAAAGCCAATCAGAGCCGTTGCTTGGTATCTATCATCCCCTACCATAATTTTAGTTGTGAATTATAAAATAAATACACATTTTTAGGGACTTCTAAAAGCGCGAATTTTTAAAATATGTTTTTTTAAAGACACTTGCTCTATAAATAATAAAAAAATCAATCTCTATTCCAATAGGATTTTTTTTTTAAATATTTTTTCAAGGACCTACCAAGGCGTGGATTTTTTAAAGAATATTTTTCCAAGGGACCCATAAGGCGTGGATTTTTTAAAGAATATTTTCCCAAAGGACCAAAATGCGTGGATTTTTGGTCCTTTGGGAAAGTATTGTTTTAAAAGTCCACCCCTTGTTGGTGCTTGAAAAATAATTTTTTAAATATCCACGTCTTATTGATCATTGGAAAAAATATTCATTAAAAAATACACAATACAAAAAATATCCTTTAAAATCTACGCCTTTTTGGAGGCTGAAAAAAATATTTGTTTAAAAAATCCACGCCATATTGGTCCTTTGAAAAAAATATTATTTTAACAATACACGCTTTCGAAAAATATTCTTTATAAAATAAAAAAAAAACATTATTTATACATCCTCAACATCTTCTGGCAATTTTTGAAAAATGCCCCAATGTTTTTTTTTTTTCTTAGATTTACCAATTTTTATCAAAAAACAAAATTTATCAAAAACAAAATGTGATAACAAATGTTTGTAACCTTTCATTGCCATCGGTAATTTATATATTGGACCCAAAATAATCATTGACCTGGCGTTTTTACAATGTTTTAAAAAAATGCCCCAAACATTGTTTTGAAATTACCTTTTTATATTGCCCGCTCATAATTATTGTCATGGTTCTAAAGGTGTCTTGTATTCGTTATCATCGATTACGTACAAACCGAATTTGTGTTTTTTTTTATCAAGGGAAATAATGCTGATATGATTTGAAAAAATAAATAAATACTAAAATTATATCAAAGTTCAAACGGTGGATGTCAACAAAATTTTATTTTTAAAAGTGTGATAATTTTTTTGTGAAAATTTTTTTAATTAAAAATAAAAAAATTAAAAAAAAATATTTTATTTATTACTAAAGTAATAAATAGAAAAAATTAGATTTTTTTATAAAATTTTTCTCAAGAACTATCATACTGTAAATATTGATTTTTTACAAATTATTTTTTTTCAAGAATCGACGGACCATAATTTTTCAAACTGTTTTTTATTATAAAAAAAAATCCCTTGTCTGTTTTTTTTTCTCTATTCAAATATTTCTTTTATTGAAAACGATAGTGAAAATTGTGTGCCAGATATTTTTTTCCCCTTTTTTTATTTATTTATTTTTTTTTGGCAAACAATGAACCGTCGATCATCACCATCATCTTCTTCGTCGTCAATTGTTTGGCCTCTTTTATTTTCGGCCATAACAATAAAGACCATTTTTGTTTGTTTTCTTTTTCATGTTTTTCCTTATATCTTATTTACATTATCTTCCCCTAACCCGATCGCAGCGATCTGCAACACGAATTCCATTATTTTGCCAAAAACAGTTTATAGCTTTCGGGCGGGTTATTAACCTCAATATAAAGCAAACCAAAAATTCGATCGATTTGATGGCACCAATACAAACACACACACACACTAACATGACTGCAGACTAAACAGATAAAGAATAAATTTAAAAAATTCAAATCCTCTATAAATAAAAAATAAATAAATCTCTAATACAATCCGATTTTTTTTTTTGGTAAATGTAAGGCGCAAAATATTTGCCAACAAATTTCATAAGACGCCGAATTTATAAATATTTTACGTCCCCAAATAAATTATCTATAATATTGGATAAGGTCCTTTTTCAAAGGACCATTTTTCAGGAACTATAGGTGGGGGTTTTTAAAAAAGAATATTTTTTTAAGGATCATCAGAGCCGTGGATTTTTAAACGATTTTTTTCTGAAGGATCATCAGAGACCTGGATTTTTTAAAGAATATTTTTTAGGGATCATCAGAGGCGTGGATTTTTTAAAGAATATTTTTTTTTAAATATTGGATAAATTATTGGGGGTTATCTAAGAGACTTTTTCAAAGGACCATTTTTTAAGGACCTATAGGTGGGGATTTTTAAAAAAGATTATTTTTTAAGGATCATCAGAGGCGTGGATTTTTAAACGATTTTTTTTCTGAGGTATCATCAGTGACCTATTATTCCTATTTATTTAAATACCAATAAGGCATCGATTTTTTACAAAATATTTTTCCAAAAACGTGGATTTTTTCAACATTTTGCAAGCTGCAGCAAGGCGTAGATTTTTTAAAGAACATTTTGTCAAGCTCCAATAAGGCGAAGATTTTTTAAAGAATATTTTTTTAACATCCTACCAAGGCGTAGATTTTTTAAAGAATATTTTTCCAAAGGACCCATATGTCTTGGATTTTTTTAAGAATATTTTTTTTCAACCACCAATAAGGCGAAGATTTTTTATAGAATAGTTTTATCAACATCCTACCAAGGCGTAGATTTAAAAAAAAATCAACATCCTACCAAGGCGTAGATTTTTTAAAGAATCTCTTTTCAATAAAGCGTGGATTTTTTAAAGAATATTTTTCCAAAGGACCCATAAGGCATGGATTTTTAAAAGAATATTTTTTCAAGGACTATAAGAGGCGTGGATTTTTAAAAGAATATTTTTTCAAGGACTATAAGAGGCGTGGAGTTTTAAAAGAATATTTTTCCAAGGACTATAAGAGGCGTGGATTTTTAAAAGAATATTTTTTCAAGGACTATAAGAGGCGTGGAGTTTTAAAAGAATATTTTTCCAAAGGACCCATAAGGCGTGGATTTTTAAAAGAATATTTTTTCAGGGACTATAAGAGGCGTGGATTTTTAAAAGAATATTTTTAAAGGGCTATAAGAGGCGTGGATTTTTAAAAGAATATTTTTTCAAGGGCTATAAGAGGCGTGGATTTTTAAAAGAATATTTTTTCAAGGACCTACCAAGGCGTGGATTTTTAAAACAATATTTTTTCAAAGACTATAAGAGGCGTGGATTTTTTAAAGAATATTTTTCCAAAGACTATAAGAGGCGTGGATTTTTTAAAGAATATTTTTCCAAAGGACCCATAAGGCGTGGATTTTTAAAAGAATATTTTTTCAAGGACCTACCAAGGCGTGGATTTTTAAAAGAATATTTTTTCAAGGACCTACCAAGGCGTGGATTTTTAAAAGAATATTTTTTCAAGGACCTACCAAGGCGTGGATTTTTAAAAGAATATTTTTTCAAGGACCTACCAAGGCGTGGATTTTTAAAAGAATATTTTTTCAAGGACCTACCAAGGCGTGGATTTTTAAAAGAATATTTTTTCAAGGACCTACCAAGGCGTGGATTTTTAAAAGAATATTTTTTCAAGGACCTACCAAGGCGTGGATTTTTAAAAGAATATTTTTTCAAGGACCTACCAAGGCGTGGATTTTTAAAAGAATATTTTTTCAAGGACCTACCAAGGCGTGGATTTTTAAAATAATATTTTTACAAGGACCTACCAAGGCGTGGATTTTTAAAAGAATATTTTTTCAAGGACTGTAAGAGGCGTGGATTTTTAAAAGAATATTTTTTCCAAGGACCAATGAGGCGTGGATTTTTAAAAGAATATTTTTTCCAAGGACCAATGAGGCGTGGATTTTTAAAAGAATATTTTTTCCAGGACTATAAGAGGCGTGGATTTTTAAAAGAATATTTTTTCCCGGCCCCATAAGAGGCGTGGATTTTTAAAAGAATATTTTTTCCCGGCCCCATAAGAGGCGTGGATTTTTAAAAGAATATTTTTTTAAGGACTATAATATATATATATATATATTAAGATCCGATTTTTTTTTTTTTTTTTTTTTGAAGAACATTTTTTTCGATCACCAATATGGCATGGATTTTTTATAGAATATTTTTTTCAAGATCCGATTTTTTTAAAGAATATATTTTCAAGCGCCAATAAGGCGTGGATTTTTTAAAGAATATTTTTTTACTAAGAATTTTTCAAAAGATTATCAATGATTTGGGTTTTCCCAAAAACCAATATTTTCCAAAAAAATAAAATAAAATAAAAATTTCATTAAAAAATATTTCTTTACGTGTATTTATTAATTGTTATTAGAAACTTTTGTCATTTGGCTTTATTTATCTTATCGCGTTGATAGCAAAGGTCTCGCTTCCCTCCCGAAAATGTATTTCTAGAATTGCCAGTGGTAAATATTTCAAAATACTATGTTATGTGTTATTGACCCAGAATTCTAATCTGACAGTGACATTGTTCGAAAAGTCCTTGGTGCGACATGGACGTCACGATAATTAGGTACTCAATCATGGGAGTTTATTTACGGGCAGCTAATTTGAGAAAAACTAAATAAATAGAAATAAGACCACTTATCCCGATTGTTCTAAATCCCATGTAATAAAACGTCTTTAAAAAAATATTTAAAAAAGATATGGTCCTTGAAAAAATATTCTTTTACAAATCCAGGCCTTATTGGTCCTTGGAAAAATATTCTTTTAAAAATCCACGCCTTATTGGTCCTTGGAAAAATAGTCTTCGAAAAATCCACGTTTCTAGGAACCTTTATGAAATATTAAAAAATTACCATTTTCCGAATTTCCCCACTGAATTTCCCATTTTGTGATATTAAAACAATGTTGGTTGGGAAAAACGCATGCCCTGTTATGGAAATTCCATTTCTTCGTGTTTTATTTTTCCTCACAAATAATTGCTGAATTAACAAAATGAAAGCATTTTCGTTCTTGTTGTAACAGCAACAACAACAGCCTTTGAAATCCCTAGGCTATGACGCAAGTTTATTTTATAAATAAAAAAAGAAAACTAAAACAACAACAACAACGTTTTCTTTGGCATTGTAAAAACAAAGAAAACCCGACCACCCAAAAACGGAAAAAAGTGAGGACACACTCATCGAACCTACCGAAGGTATAAAGAAAGAGGTGCAATTAAAACTGAATCGGGTCGGAGGTCAAGTTTGTTGGAATGCAAAAAAAAAAAAAGAAACAACAACAAAATGAATACAACAAAGACATGTGCGACAAGGCCCAACTACGAACAAAGAAGAACCTACGATAATCTACAACAATGTTATTTCATTATTTTTTCTGTTATCAACACCCTAGAATGTCAGAAATTGTTGGGGCCAGTGGAATACGTTTTAAATAATATTAAATATAATGTAATTTGAAGGTCATGGTGCTCTTTGTTGTCGTTGTGTTATAAGGAAGGCGGAACGGTAGGTTAGCAACTAGAAAAATGTGCGGAATTTGTTTACGTTTTAAAGAATATTTTTTCAAGAACCTGCCAAGGCGTGGATTTATAAAAGAATATTTTTTCAAAAACATACCAAGGCGTGGTTTTTTAAAAGAATATTTTTTCAAGGACCAATAAGGCGTGGATTTTTAAAAGAATTTTTTTCAAGGACCAATAAGGCGTGGTTTTTTAAAAGAATTTTTTTTTTCAAGGACCAATAAGGCGTGGATTTTTAAAAGAATTTTTTTTTTCAAGGACCAATAAGGCGTGGATTTTTAAAAGAATTTTTTTTTTTCAAGGACCAATAAGGCGTGGATTTTTAAAAGAATTTTTTTCAAGGACCAATAAGGCATGGATTTTTAAAGAATATTTTTTCAAGAACCTACGTGGATTTTTAAAAGAATATTTTTTCAAGGACCTACGTGGATTTTTAAAAGAATATTTTTTCAAGGACCTACGTGGATTTTTAAAAGAATATTTTTTCAAGGACCTACGTGGATTTTTAAAAGAATATTTTTTCAAGGACCTACGTGGATTTTTAAAAGAATATTTTTTCAAGGACCTACCAAGGCGTGGATTTTTATAGGGATATTTTTTCCAAGCCAATAAGGCGTGGATTTTTTAAAGGCTTTTTTTTTCAAGGATCAATAAGGCGTGGATTTTTAAAAGAATTTTTTTCAAGGACCAATAAGGCGTGGATTTTTAAAAGATTTTTTTTTTCAAGGACCAATAAGGCGTGAATTTTTAAAAGAATTTTTTTTCAAGGACCAAAAAGGTGTGGATTTTTAAAAGAATTTTTTTAAGGACTCATTAAAGGTCCATAGAAGGCCTGGAATTTTAAAAGAATTTTTTTAAGGACCAATAAGGCGTGGATTTTTAAAAGAATTTTTTTCAAGGACCAATAAGGCGTGGATTTTTAAAAGAATTTTTTTCAAGGACCAATAAGGCGTGGATTTTTAAAAGAATTTTTTTCAAGGACCAATAAGGCGTGGATTTTTAAAAGAATTTTTTTCAAGGACCAATAAGGCGTGGATTTTTAAAAGAATTTTTTTCAAGGACCAATAAGGCGTGGATTTTTAAAAGAATTTTTTTCAAGGACCAATAAGGCGTGGATTTTTAAAAGAATTTTTTTCAAGGACCAATAAGGCGTGGATTTTTAAAAGAATTTTTTTCAAGGACCAATAAGGCGTGGATTTTTAAAAGAATTTTTTTCAAGGACCAATAAGGCGTGGATTTTTAAAAGAATTTTTTTCAAGGACCAATAAGGCGTGGATTTTTAAAAGAATTTTTTTCAAGGACCAATAAGGCGTGGATTTTTAAAAGAATTTTTTTCAAGGACCAATAAGGCGTGGATTTTTAAAAGAATTTTTTTCAAGGACCAATAAGGCGTGGATTTTTAAAAGAATTTTTTTCAAGGACCAATAAGGCGTGGATTTTTAAAAGAATTTTTTTCAAGGACCAATAAGGCGTGGATTTTTAAAAGAATTTTTTTCAAGGACCAATAAGGCGTGGATTTTTAAAAGAATTTTTTTCAAGGACCAATAAGGCGTGGATTTTTAAAAGAATTTTTTTCAAGGACCAATAAGGCGTGGATTTTTAAAAGAATTTTTTTCAAGGACCAATAAGGCGTGGATTTTTAAAAGAATTTTTTTCAAGGACCAATAAGGCGTGGATTTTTAAAAGAATTTTTTTCAAGGACCAATAAGGCGTGGATTTTTAAAAGAATTTTTTTCAAGGACCAATAAGGCGTGGATTTTTAAAAGAATTTTTTTCAAGGACCAATAAGGCGTGGATTTTTAAAAGAATTTTTTTCAAGGACCAATAAGGCGTGGATTTTTAAAAGAATTTTCTTCGAGGAATCCAGGCTTCCGAGAGTTCTTCACAAAAATTCATACTTCGAAATGTTATTTAAAAAATTCAGGCTTCTAAGGGTTCTCCAAAAAAAATCAGGCTTCGGAAGGTTATTTAATAAAATTCCGTCATCAAAGGATTCTTAAAAAAAGGCTTCTGAGGGTTCTCCACAAAAATTCAGGCTTTTAAGGGTTCTCAAAAAAAAAAAAAAATCAGGCTTCGCAAGGTTATTTAATAAAATACAGTCATCGAAAGGTACACTAAAAAAACAGGCTTCTGAGGGTTCTTCAAAAAATTTTAGCTTCTGAAGATTCTTTAAAAAATCCATGCTTCTGAGGAATCTTCAAAAAAAATTCTAGCTTCTCAGGGTTCTTAAAAAAAATTTTAAATTTTCCTAAAAAATATCAGGCATTTGGCCCCGGCAGACCTTTTGGAAAAAATTCTTAAAAATACCCATTTTCAAAGTCTATCGGTACCTTGAAAAATATTCATAAAAATTTCCTTGAAAAATATTTTATGGACCACCAGTAGCGTGGACTTTTTAAAAGAATTTCCCGAGTGTGGATTTTTAATGAGCACTCAGAACCGTGAATTTATCAAAGACTCATTTGAAGCCTGCATTTTTTTGAAGAACTCTCAGAAAGTTTTTTTTTTGAAGCCTTAATTTTGGTGCAGAACCCTCTAAAGCCTGGATTTTTTTAAAGAACCCTTCGAATCATAGATTTTTCTATGATTTGATGAATCTATGATTTGTGGATCTATGAAACTTGGATTTTTTTTAAGTATCTACCGAAGTCTAAATATTTTGAAGAAACAACCGATACGGACTTATTTAAGGAACCCTTTGAAGCGTGTTTTTTTTCCAAAGACTTTTAGAAGTGTGGATTTCAAGGTCTTCCCGACTTATGGATTTTTTATCGAATGAATTTTTCAAGATGTCGAGAAGAGTGGATTTTTTAAAGAATATTTTTTTCGGACTTTAAATATTTCTATTTTCTTTATATGGGGTGTATATTATTCGGTCCCGGCATAAATAACCTACCATGATTGAAGGCCTTATTATCGTTTCCTCCATTTCGCACCAAGGACTTACCGAACAATGTCAGATTAGAATTCAGGATCAATAACACATTCGATTTTATTGAAGAAATGTAATCTGGAAAAAAATACATACAATAGCTACAAATCAAGGTATGAAGCTATCTCTTCAGGTGTACAGTAGATATCGGATATAAGCACATCTCATATAAGAAAAAATCGCATATAAGAAAGATTATCAAACCACCGAGGTTATACTTTCTTATATCCGATAATTCCATATAAGAAAAAAACAACGGATATAAGAAAGAAATATCCGGCTTTTATCGAGTTTCTTATATCCGATCCGGACTCATATAATCATTAAGGACTTCCATGTCCAATAGAAATGTTCCGCCTCCCCCCTGGGCATGACCACCAATAACTCATTTTTTGCATTCTAAATTCTATCTCATTTCAATTAATTTTTTCACCTTCCGAATTACTTACCCTTTGTAATTCAACGCCATAATTTCATCAGCATGGTGATTGTTGTTATCCAAGGTCTGGTGGAGCTCTTCACTTCTTTGTTTCGTGTGTATAAAACAAAAACAATTTTACTTTAAACTTTCAATTTTTTGTATTTATTTTTTTTTTAAATTGTCAAATTTCAACATAAAAACAGAGTATTGATAATGTAATAATTAAAAAACCCAACAACAACAAAAAAACAACGCGAAATTGAGGGCAAACACACACTTCGTTCGTTTCGTATTACGGAGCCGTCGCTGTCATCGTCGACATCAACATCATCATCACGTGAATATCATGATTATATCGTTTTTTTATTTATTTTTTATTATTTATTATCTGCTTAGCACTTTATTTGGTTAAACAAAAACTACAACAACAACAAAAATGTTTAATCAAAAGAAAACGAAAAAACTAAACTAAAAAATAAACCAAAATAAACACCACACGCTATTTATTAGTGTGAAGCATGACAGAAGCGTGGCGTTTAAAAACACACACACAAACACTTGTCGATAAAACGACAGACGAAAAAAATAAACAGAAAAACACAAGAAACGAAAAAATCAATTTTTAAACGAAAAGAAAAAACCAAAACAATAATAAAACGATCCACCGAATAGACAATTTTCGGATGACCAACCGAATATAAATATTGTATCTATCTATCTCTTTTTTACATTTGTTGGCACTGTTAATACTGTTGTGTTTTGCTGCTGTTGTTGTTGTTGCAGTTTATGTTACGG